>NC_066549.1:10536153-10576153 GCF_024679095.1 Eriocheir sinensis | reverse complement strand
TTTTCTCTTTTTAGTTGTCACTCTTTTTTAGTAAGTTTATTAAAGTTGCAGTTATTAAAATTTATTATTGTATTCCACTGATTTAGCAAGTCTCTTTGGTCTAGGCATCAGATGTTCAAGACTGGAAATAGGATTCGCAGCTGAACGTCACTATTTTTACTTAAACTTCATGCACACGTATGTTCTCTTATTCATGCTTGGAACAGTGCAACTACAACGTACGTGCATTTTATTCAAGCTTTATCTTAACATTGCATTCCTCGTACGTTTCTGTTGTTGCTTTGTTCAGGAATACTATCGATTTTTCTTTTATTCAGGAACTTTTTTTTTCAGCTCTGGGTATTTTTTCCGCTCTACTGCAGACCATGAGAGTTTTGAAAAGGAAGGCGCTGCACATACCCCGCAGTCGTCCAGTGTAGGATCACCCATTCTGGAGTCTGACCAATTAGAACTTTGTGTTGTTTCCAGTTTGCGAGACTACCAGGAAAAGAAATACTGTTGTTAATGTTAATTGCTTTCATACTGCACCATAGCCTCCCCGAGCGTCCACTAGCGGGCCGGGCGGGAGTGTGCCCAACCGTAGCAATTTTGATCAGAGTGGCGACCCGTATTGATTGTCTTAACAGTGATTGATTGAGTCATCTATACACGGCCATACTGCGACAGTCTCTCTCTCTCTCTCTCTCATATTTATTATTTTGGAATAAAAACTACTGTTTGCCAGTGTGCAGGCAAGCAGTAAAAGTAGCTGGTGTGTGCACTGCCCTGATTGTGTTAATGTAAAAAAATGTACCGGGAAGAGAAAGAAAGCCTCGGGCCTCTCCTTCCTCGCTCTCCCTCTGTGCGCCTCGACAGGTTGCCGTGGGTGAGCGCGGCACTCAGCCAACACAGCCAGTGAGAGGGAAAGGCTGGTTAATATGATTATATCCGATACACGGCGATCAATTTCCTTACTTCTACTTACTTTAAAGATTAATTTCCAGGTGGTTAGATAATTGCATTGTTGTAAACTGGGTCAGCGAATTCCCTCCTTCGCCCGACGGTTGGAGAACATAGTGCCAAGGATGAAATACCTAACCGTAATTTTCTGCCACAACTACTTTATGTTACAAGGTCTGGGACAAAGTAATCACCCGAGCGATGGTGTATTAATCGCCCCTTGATGGCTCATATTTACATCATTTCGGTTCGTTTGTGCCAGACGTTTGTAGCAGTCCTTTCCTTCAGCGTTAAGGTCACAACACAACGGTCACGATGCTTCAAAACACCCTCAGCTCGAAGGCTGTGTTATTGGATCACAACACAAACAATCAGACGAGAAAATTGTTCGTGAAGGTTGACGGTACACTTTTGCTGTCATGCACGAGGGAGGAGGAGGAGGAGGAGGAGGAGGAGGAGGTGTTGAGGAGGAGGAAGAAGAAGAAAAGACGAGGTCGAGGAAGAAGAGAATGAGCAACAACACGAGCAAAAACACGGAAAGAACATGATTAAAAGAAGAGAAAGGGAAGAAAGACAAGACGAAGGCAGCCTTCCAAACAAAGGAACAAAAAATAGCAAGCGAGAAACAAAGAAAAATCGTAAAGGTAAGAACACGGGACACCTTTTAATCCCTGGAAGGCGGTCGGTCCCCTCAACATAGTTACGCAAGTGGCGCCAATTCCGCCTTTATCGCATCTCTGCACCGGGTAATAGGGTTTTTGAGTGTTAACTAGATTAGACGGCATAACTGAAAGAGGGAGCTGCAGGCAGAAATGCGTTAAAGAGGATTAAAAGGGGGCGAGGGAGTGAGACAGAGACAGACAGAAGGATAAAAGACAAAAAAAGACGGCAACACAGACAGGGCAGAAACACAGATAGGTACACCCTCACGCACCTGCAGACTAAAAGGAACGGGGATGAAATACAATAACAGCAAGGTGAGCATTGGAAGCGAGGAGGAGGACAGGCTATCTGGCGTTGGAGGAGGCGAGGAAGAGGAAAAGAAGAGACGGGTAAAAGAAGAGAGAGCAAGAAAGAGAGGGGAAGATAGAGAAAGTAGGTATTTTCCAACCACTTAAACAATACTGCAGACTAATACTTTTCCTTTTCCTTTCTGTAGTTTGATGTCGTTAGCCTACAGTCTGCGTTTCCGTCTATGATTTAAGATTTCATGTGTGGAAAATCAAGAAATCTTTGGAACTTCGAAAATATGATCAATATCTTTCGGTTCCATAATCTGTCTTGTTTTCCCTATGGAGCTGCATGTTGTTTTGCCCTTGGCCTGTCTTTTCGTTCAATAGAAGTCATCACCTCGAAAAGCACGCGTCATCAGGTGAAGGACTATCGAGAAGCACCACGAGTGTTTCCACGAAGACAAGCAAGAAATCTTTCCGCCGCCCACTTCAGATATAGCGCACCACTGGATCAGCTCGGCGCGTACCTGGCAGCGCTACAGAAGAAAAAGACTCATTCTCTTATCCAGGAGACGAGAGGTGTGCGTCATAAGGCAGAGAAGTGTTATCGCGAGGGAGCATGAGTGTTTCCCAGACAACGAGGAATAGGAGGACTGTCAGTACGAGTAATTGGAAGGATGAACTGGTGGACGAAGAAAACAACCCTTGCTCTCTTCCTGTCTGATCCGCACTCCTTCTCTCCTCCTTGTAAGGCTTCTCTCAAGGCTCTTCAGACGCCTTTCAACCCTGAAGCATGTTGGGACGAGTGCCAGATCGCGCAGTGTCGTCTTTCATCTCTTCCCTTCCTTCCTTCGTCCCTCCTTCTCTCCCCAACACAGCTGTATAATGTGAAATCCAATATAAAGAGTAAGGTCCTTGTAAACAAATTCACTATGCTAGAAGATACGTCAATTAGGGATCGGTAATTAAATTTGATATCAAATAACCCAATTTAGTATTAATCCTGTCGGCTCTCTTTCCCTCAATAAATTGTAATTAGTGCCGCTTTTATTACTGGAAAAAAACATACATGTAGGCGCATACATAAACTCTCTCTCTCTCTCTCTCTCTCTCTCTCTCTCTCTCTCTCTCTCTCTCTCTCTCTCTCTCTCTCTCTCTCTCTCTCTCTCTCTCTCTCTCTCTCTCTCTCTCTCTCTCTCTCTCTCTCTCTCTCTCTCTCACAAACACACACATATGCTGTCGTCACCTCAGAACCAATATTGGGGACTCTTGGGTTACCTGGCCTCCAGGTGCCCGCCGCGCCAGGTAATGAGTCAATACTTCGCTCTGGTTTCACGCCCTCCCCTCTCCTCCTCCCCTGAACACTTCATCTCCACATTGCTTCCCCATCACCATTCCTTTAAGTCCTCAATGCATCCCCGTCTCTAACTCATCCCCTTCCCTTAAACTCCGTTCCCAATTTTTACCCTTCCTTTATCGCTCCTTCTTCAACCCTTTCGCTCCCCTTACTCCATAACCTACTCTTCCCCTTCCGATCTCCTACTTTCCCTACTCCTGCCCATTCAAACACCTGCCTACCCTATCTCAAGCCCTTCCCCATTCCTGCTCACACCATCTCCAACGCTCCCCTTCCATTGCCTACACGATTTCACACCCTTCCCTTTCCCTTACTTAATTATATCTAACGTTTCCCCTTCTCACCTTCATCACCTTATCACACCCCATCACCGACCCTTCCTCTCCCCTATCTGACCTATCTCAAACCTTTTCCTACCCCTGCCTAGCCCATCATAACCCTTCCCTTTCCCTTAATCCATTATCTACCCTTCCCCTTCTCTTACCCTTCATCACCAACCCTTCCGTTCTACTACCCAACCTATCTCAAACCCTTACTCTCCCCTGTCTACCCCTTCCTCGTTTCTTCCTTCCCAGGACTCTTTCCCTTAATTCTCCGGCTTTCCGTCCTCAATGCCTGCCCTCTTTTCCCCTCCCATCCCTGGTAATGCTCATTGTGTATCTTCACGCAAGAGGTAGGGGAGGGGGTTAGCGAAGGGAAGAATGGAAATAGGGCGAAGGGGAGGAGGGAAATTATAGTGGAGCAGAGAGGGGGAAAGGGGGAAAAGGGGAACGGAAGGAAAAAAGGAAAAAGGAAAAAACAAAAGATAGAGGTAAAAGACGAGTTAGTTGGGGAAAGGAAATTGAGAAGGTAATTGAAAGAAATTGAATGGGTGAAAGGAAAAAGAAACAAGAGAGAGAGAGAGAGAGATATGGTGGTCCACTCTCAGTAATTACTTTCCTTTCTCATTTCTTCCACAGGCTTCTTCCATACAACTGTGACCCGGAGCCCCTCGCCCTCGCTCTTCCCTCCAGGTAGAGAGACAACACGTGTGAGAAAAAGAAATAATCCTCGGAGGACTCCCAACACTGGAAAGAAAACGGGCATTTTTCTCGAGGGCGGATGACACGAGAACTTTATTTGTGTTGTGTTTGTGTTTGTGTGTGTGTGTGTGTGTGTGTGTGTGTGTGTGTGTGTGTGTGTGTGTGCGCGCGACTGTTTGTGTTTGTATTTGTGTTTCTGTGTGTGTTCCTATTTGCGTTTCTTTGTTTGGTTTTGTGCCTGAGCATGTGTGTGTGTGTGTGTGTGTGTGTGTGTGTGTGTGTGTATTCAGAACACACACACACCCACACACACACACACCCACACACACACACACATACACACTTCTAAGTAACACAGATGTTCCCTCCCACAGCCCTCCTACGGACGCCCACCCAGCACAGGTGAATGACATGGACACACTTGGCCAACTGTGCACGTGATGGCCTGGGACAGAAGTGCGCATATATCGGAAAGGAAACTCGTGAATGTAAACTGCACCTGTGCGTCTCTTCTTTCCTTCAAACTATGACGATTCTGACGTGTAGCTAAGAAAAAGCACGGGAACAGATTACGAACCTAGGAAGTTGGTGGAATCACGATACGCGTTTACAGGAGAGAGTATAAAGTTGTGAAATCGAACTTTACAGAAAAAAAAAATACACCGAGAGCGAACGAACTACTCAGAGACAGCTGAATGCGTGCGGGTGGACACAGCCGCTGCACTGAACAATCACCAAGTCAGTCAAGCACCGAGTGATGTCAGGTCGGTAGAAGGCACACCCCGAGGGCATTCAGTCGATTAGGCACACACGTCCCGCATCGACTGAGCCAATTACGGGTGCGTCAAGAACTCTCTCGATCAAGCCATCAAGGTGAATATTTAAAACCGCACAAAGAAAGCTGACTCACCCAAAAACTCAACCCGTAACCTGAGAACCCGCCACACCGCACCACCTACGTTCTCGGTATACCTGGCCTCCGGGACACCTGCTTATCGATCCTGTGAAAAACAAACTCGGCCCGCCAGTCCTGTAGCCACCCACTCAGCCGCCCCACCTAGGATGTCACCTGGGAGCGCCACCCAATCAACCCCACCTGCCGCCCCCCTCCCACGCCCCTAGCCCATACCCCCCGCGCCAGACGAGGGGGGGTCGGGCGTGATGGTGGGCGTGTACGAGGTTGGCAAGTGGGGGTGGGTTGCCCGCTCCTCCCCCACAGACAAGACCAACAACAAGCAGCTCAGCATCCACGTAATCTCCGATGGTGAGTTGTGATTGCCCTGTTTTTGTTTTCGTTTTCCCCAAGTGTATATTATGTCTTATTGCGAGCGTTGAGGCGTGTGTTATGTTTTATGTTGAATGGTGGAGATGTGATTCGAGTGCAGATGTGTTTTCTATTCAGGTATTTTGTATTTTGATTGACTGGAATAATTGTATGATTGTACTGTATTCTTGTGAGGATTAGGTATGTATGTATGTATATATATTTGATTTAGGAAGATATATAAGGTGTATTTTCACGGACTGGTTAGCATATGTATAGGACAGTGTGTTCAAAGCTACCCAACATGTTTTTTTGTTTTTTTTTTCGTGTTCCGTTAGTTCGGCCCCTATGGTGTTTTTTTTTTTTATGGTCAAAGGTTTGCATATAATAGCCTCAATTTTCGATAAAAGACATAAAGACTGCAAACCAAAGGGAAGTAAGAAAATCATGGTTATTGTAGTGTATAAGGAGGGTGGGTAGGGGGCGAGGGTGGGGTGGGGGGCGAGGGTGGGGTGGAGGGCGAGGGTGGGGTGGGGAGCGGTGGGGGATATACCGTGTTTTGATGTGCATTCACACGACATTTTCCGCAGTTTTGCCTAAAGTGTTTCATAACTATTTTTATTATAGGTTTGTATAGGTCCACACACACACACACACACACACACACACATATTCATCCTCTCTCTCTCTCTCTCTCTCTCTCTCTCTCTCTCTCTCTCTCTCTCTCCACGTTCCCTCCCTCAAATATTAAACCTGCCAAACGCTGAAAAAAGTAAGTACTACAAATCTAAATTTACATAAGAAACACGCCTCTTGCAGTCTCCGATAAAATTATTAAAAAAAGGGAGTTTTTCCACGTTGATGCAAACAAACTACCTCGGCCCCCACGATGATGATTCACGCACGAATACTAATGACCCGGGGGTTGGTTACCTTCACTTATAATATTCAACTCTGCCAGCCTTTTTCGTCTTTTATTATAAAGCTACACACACGCGGGCATATATACATACATACACGCGCGGCACACACACACACACACACACACACACACACACACACACACACACACACACACATACACACACACACCCATACACACACACACGAACCTACCCACCCAACCCAAACTACACACACACACCAACCCATCCACCCACAACAACCCCCATACCCCCCCCCCCCACACCCACACCCACCCACCCACCCACACACACACACACACACACTTACCCATCCACCCACAACAACCGTCCGCACCTACCCCCCCACTGCACACACACACACACACACACACACACACACACACACACACACAGAGTGTAGGTTGGAACATATATTAAAGCCTATTCACAGGATTACAATTTCGAGGAAGTTGTAAATGCATCGAGTTTTCCAGTTAAGCAATTCCATTAATCTTTTGATATGAATATTTTGTTGAAAGTGGAAATTATCTTTTTTGTTAAGTGAGCCAGTGTAGTATTCCGCGCCTATCATCTCGTTTTCGAACTAAGTAATGCCAATATTCTCTTGATGTAAATATTTTCTGAAATTGAGTGATCTTTTTTACATGAACTGAGGCAATGTAGAATCCCCGCGCCTATGCTGTTTTTTTCCCTCCGAGAGAGATACCCGCTCCATAAAATGGCTTTCTCTTTTACCGTACGCAATAAATTTCTAAGTTTAGGAGGCGAAAAGGGATTCACTCACGCAGCAATATACAGCAGAGTCAGCGGCCGCTCGTTGCGCCGGCTCTCTTTCCGCGGGCTTTCTCTTAATTCCACGAACTTTAGACTACTGTTATTTCACTTTTCATTTTATCTTCAGTCACAATGCAATATAAAACTCAGTCAAAAGTTGCTCGTTTTACCGACTTTTTTTTCATATCGTTATCTCTCATTTCTCGGAACCGAATAAATGTTGCCTTGCTTTGCCTTTCAACATTCTATAAACGGCACTGTATATATACGCTTCCCTACCTTTTACAACTATTCACGTATAAACTCACTGTGAACGTCCCCAAGACATGTATCACCTTTCCTTCCCCTGCCTTCCCTAAGTCTAAGTTCCCCTACACACAACTTGCTAATCGTAAAGCATAAGGACACAGTTCCAATCAAGGGTTCCAATAACATGCCCTAACCACTGCCCTTGCCTTGCCAGCCCGGTACAATATTTGGTTTTCCTTCATCACACGTTTTGTTGAATCCACGAATTATAAGTATCTTCAGTCCTCGTTCCGCCTTCCTGGCCTATATATTAGCCCTCTGTTTTCCTCTTTACTACATCGGATTTCCCTTCCAAAATTAGGTAATCCACGAATTATAAGTATCTTCAGTCCTCGTTCCGCCCTCCTGGCCTGTATGTTATCCCTCTGTTTTCCTCTTTACTACATCGGATTTCCCTTCCAAAATGAGGTTACTGGGGCACGCCATAAACTAAGCCCTCCCGTTCTTTTATCCTCGTACTTGCTTTTTTTATGGAGCGGCTTGCGTTGGAATTATTCTTTATTCTCTGTGTGTTCGGGTTCAGCATAAACAACCACTAGCATAAACAGGCTCAAGGGCAGACTCTCTCAACCATACAGAGGGTTCAGTCTTTCAGCCTCTTCCTTCTTTCCATCTTTTTGTTTATCTTTGTCTGTCTTTATTTTTTGTCAGCCCGTATGTGTAGCTAAGTCCACTTCAGTATGTCCGTTATCTAGTCTGAATTTATTTGACAGCGAATAAGTCTGCATTACCACACTTTCTCTTTGGTGTCTCTCTTCTCTCTTTCTCTTTTTTTCTCTCTCCTCATATGTTTACGTAACAATACAATATTCCTTTCCTCAATCCCTCCCCCCGTCCCTCCCTTCCTCCTCGTAACACGGTATATCCTCCATCTCTTCCTATTCTTCCCTAGTTGACTCGTGCCCCAAAGCTTCCCCTCGAGGCGTGTGGGGCTTGGGCATTGGTGTCAAGTGGGGAGGAAAGAGATGCAAGGGCTGAATCCCTCTTTCCGGGAGCTCAGACGGGATTTTATGTGAAGGACGCGTGCGAGAAGGAAGAGGAGGAGGAGGAGGAGAAGAAGGAAGAGGAGGTGGAGGAGAGGTGGTGGTAGTGGTGAAGGAGAAAGTCTTACGAAAAGGAGGCAAAAAAGGAGGAGGTGGATGAAGGAGAGGGCATAAAACGTAATAGATAAGAGAGAGAGAGAGAGAGAGAGAGAGAGAGAGAGAGAGAGAGAGAGGTATTAGAAAGCCAGTAATTCATCATTCTTTCTCCTTCATCCTATTATCTTGTCTCTTCTTTGCTCCCTTCATCATCTTCTTATCTCGCTCTTTCCTCTTCCTCCTCCTCCTCCTCCTCCTCCTCCTCCTCCTCTTCTTCCTCCTCCTCCTCCTCCTCCTCCTCCTCCTTCCACTAGTAAATCACCTATCATCACGTTTTAAGAAATTCTTAAGAAGCTTTTATTTCGACGAATGCTTTTCATATCCCCTTTACACTCCTCGTCTCGTCCTCCTCTTCCTCTGACGCCTCGCTCAACTCCTCCTCTTTTTTCCTCTTCCTCCTCTTCTTTCCTCTTCCTCCTCTTCTTTCTCTTCCTCCTCTATGACCTTTCCCGCCGCCTTCTTCTTTCTCTTTCCCTCCACTTTTTCTTCTAACATTACAACACTGATTTTTTTTTGTTTTTTCTCTATTCTTATTCCTCTATCTATCTATCTATCTATCTATCTATCTATCTATCTCACTTTACTATTTCTCCTTCTCTCTCTCTCTCTCTCTCCCTCTGCTTCGCCTCCTCCTTTTCTTTTCTGTCACTTTTTCTTTTAACTTCACGACGCTGATTTTTATTTTGTTTCTCTCTATTTATTCATCTATCTATCTATCTATCTCTCTCTTACATTTTACTATTTCTCCCTCTCTCTCCCTCTCCTTCGCCTCCTCTTTCACTCTTTCCCTCTCTCTACTTCCTCTTTGGTTCTTTTTTCTTCTAATTTTACAACGCTGATTTCTCTCTCTCTCTCTCTCTCTCTCTCTCTCTCTCTCTCTCTCTCTCTCTCTCTCTCTCTCTCTCTCTCTCTCTCTCTCTCTCTCTCTCTCTCTCTCTCTCTCTCTTTCTCTCCTTCTCGTCCTCCTTCAGTTCTTTTCTCAACACTTGGACCTCAGACGACCTCCACTTCCTTCCTGCCACCGCCCTGAGTCCCCCTTAACCTCCCCTTTCCTCTACTCCTTGAATTTAAATCCACTTTTCTTGCACCCCTCTCAATGTCTCTGTCTCTGTCTTTGTAGCTGTTTCGGTCTCTTGGGTTCGGTCTCTCTCTCTCTCTCTCTCTCTCTCTCTCTCTCTCTCTCTCTCTCTCTCTCTCTCTCTCTCTCTCTCTCTCTCTCTCTCTCTCTCTCTCTCTCTCTCTCTCTCTCTCTCTCTCTCTCTCTCTCTCTCTCTCTTTCCCTTCTTCTATGGCTCATAACCCCTCTCGTCCCCTTGTTCTTTCCTCTTCTTCCTCCTCCTCTTTTTTTCCTCCTCCTCCTCCTCCTCTCATGTTTTTTTCTTCCACTTCAACCGGATTTCTCATTTTTCTTCCATTCCTTCTCCTCTTCATTTTCGTCCCCTTCCTCAACTACTTTTTTTTTCTCCTCATTATTCTTCTTCTCTTCCTCCTCTCCTCCTTTTCCTTCTATTTCTCCACCTCTTCCTCTTTCTCCTTCACCTATTTTTCTTCTTCCTCCTCCTCCTACTACTCCTCCACATTATCCTTCTCCTCGTCCTCATAATCCTCTTTAGTATCCTCCTCCTCCCCCTCCTCCTCCTCCTCCTCCTGGTCCCATCCCAATCGACCGCCGCCACCACCATTCCAGATCAATTCCCAATTATTCCATCGCCATTCCGGGCCATACCGTATTCCCGTTGAGGCCGCAGGGTAAAGAGCGCGGCCAGCACCATTAAATAAAACTGGACACACTCACACGCGGACAATACCCATAACTTGCTGCCACCGACGCACTCTGACTGGCCTGTTAAGCTACAAACGAGGGACGGCACGAGGGAATGAGGGAGTGAGGGAGGAAATGAGTGTAGGTGAGTGGGTAGGTAGGTGAAAGGGATAGCATAAGGGTAGGAGAGAGAATTAAGGGTAAATGGGATGGAGAGGGGCAGATAGCGTCAAGGGAGGACCACTACAAAGGAAAGGCTGAGGCAGAGTTTCCTAAGGGGAGGGAAAAGGGAGGATAATGGGATGGGAAATGAAGCGTTGTTGAGGGAGATTGAAAGGCGTAATGATAAAGCTAGAGATTTATTTTTATTATGTAATGCCTGGAGAGAGAGAGAGAGAGAGAGAGAGAGAGAGAGAGAGAGAGAGAGAGAGAGAGAGAGAGAGAGAGAGAGAGAGAGAGAGAGAGAGAGAGAGAGAGAGAGAGAGAGAGAGAGAGAGAGAGAGAAATACAGATAGATAGACATGTAGAAAGAACGACAGACAGACAGAGGCAAATAGAAAAAAAAGACACGATAAACAGACAGACAGAGACAGACATAATGACAGACAAACAAAGAAAAAAGATACAAATTCAGACGCCCACACATCCACGGTCAGAAACACACACACACACACACACACACACACACACACACACAAAGGGCGGACAATAGACAAGATCCCCTTAAGTGACTCAAATCCTCCGCAAGCTGAGCCCCGGGAATATATCTGAAAAAGGGATCGTTTCGAAAACCCTGGACCCTGTAACTCGACCCCTGAAAGCCTTGATGGGAGCCAGCGAGCCCAGTGCCGCGCGCGGCCAAGAGGCGATCCCATCCGTGAACCCCGCGCCAGCATCCCTCAAACTACGCTGCGTGGATCCCCTGAAGCCCCAGTGTCAACTTTAGAATCCCTTTGTCACGGGACACGCATCGATTGGACCCTCCTGTTAACAAAGGGAACGATTAAAGCCGTAATAAAATACCGTGCGGGATCTGAACCGTGAAAAGTGTACCAGCGCAACTCAGCAACCTGGAGAGAAACGTCGACTAATGCTGAACACACAAAACCCTCCTAGTCCGTCGTAAAGCAGGAGAAAAATATGATAATGTCACACACACGGAATTTCTTCAAGTTTTCAAGGTTTCCAACTAAATCGCGGACCCCTAATCTTGGGAACCGCTAGCAGTGAGGCCTCGAGGCAGCGGCCGTGAAGTACCCGGTTGTGGGGAGACTCTGTGTTCGGGGAGACACTTGTGGGCGTGCTGTGGCGCTGGCCGGTGCTCACGTCCCGACAAAGTTTCTCACGGGCAAAGATAAAGATAAAAAAGCGCCACGAGTTCGCGTCCCTGTTACCCGGTTCTTGTTTTTTACTCATGTAGTTTTTTTTTTTCTTTTCCGCCTTGGGCTCGGAACATACACGTGTAGGATATACTTTTTCCTGTGCAGACTTCCATCCGTGCGGCTTCTCTTTTCTCCACAAAATGATTCGAATATTAGATCTATCGTACCCACTTATCTTTCCTTCCTTTCTTTCTCCTCCAGCTCGCAGTATTTTGCTCCTCGTAGCTCATTGCTCAACTCATTCTGTTGGCCGCCACGTGTCGATTGAGTTTTGGGGATACATTTTGAGATTCACATAAAATCACACGTGAATTTCATATATTACGTAAGTATGACAAGTCAGAAGTTGATAAGCGTAAAGAAAAATCTTTTAAGGATATATTTTTTCGTATATAGATTGTTTCAATACGAGTTTCCTTTGAAGTTGGTGTGGTGAGCTCTGTGTGTGTGAGTGTGTGTGTGTGTGTGTGTGTGTGTGTGTGTGTGTGTGTGTGTGTGTGTGTCCAGGTGTGATGAACAACACCAAGTACGAGGATATTACCTGACTTAGCTACGAGTTCCGAGAACGTGTCTCTCCAGCCCAGCCAACTTACGCCTGACTGTGTGTGTGTGTGTGTGTGTGTGTGTGTGTGTGTGTGTGTGTGTGTGTGTGTGTGTGTGTGCGTGTGTGTGTGTGTGTGTGTGTGTGTGTGTGTGTGTGTGTGTGTGTGTGTGTGTGTGTGTGTGTGTGTGTGTGTGTGTGTTTTCCTTAATATATTGGACCTCTAGTATAGGTATTTGCTTACCTTGTGGGTGCGGCTATGACACATCAACTTTGTGTGTGTGTGTGTGTGTGTGTGTGTGTGTGTATGTATGTGTGTGAGTGAGTGAGTGAGTGAGTGAGTGAGTATGTGGGGGGGGAGGGGTGCGTTTGTGTGTGTGTGTTTAGCAGCTGGAGACTAAAGTGCGATATTGAGGTGTGAATTTTATTAGAACACACACACACACACACACACACACACACACACACACACACAGAAACGGCCATTCGATTACTGCCCTTTTCTTAAAAAAATTCGATTCTTTGCCGTCCTCCCTCAACCGTATCTGCGAATCCTTGGTCGTTAAAATTAATGTACTTCAAACATCTCCAATAATTTTGACACTCTTAACACATTCTTTTCTAAACTACCGTCCCATGGATTGCATCCCGCTCTCTGTACTCATATCCCAAGTTTCTTTTCAAGCCGATTTATTTGCACTGCGGTAAATGGCAGCTATTCTTTCCCTAAGCCTAAATTCAATGGTGTTCCGCAGGGCTCAATTCCATTTCTCATTTTTTATTGTCCACATGTATTATTTCTAAAACAAAATGTTCTATCAATTCATTTCGATAACTGTATTCTCTTTTTCCTTCACATCATTCAATAAATAACCACAGGGAGTCACAGAAAGCTAAACTACTGACCTCGATAATATGCCAGAATGGAGCAGAGATACTTGGCGTCATTCAATGCTTCAAAAACTTAATTTATCCATCCGACAACTCGCCACAAACTTTCAGGTACCTATGCCGGTTCTTTAACAACACACAGCTGTTTATTTTTCGGTCTATCCTCAACTTCAGTTCAACTGGAACGTTACATCTAATCTAATGTTGAGTCAGTTTCCTTGATGTTTGGCGTTTTGTACCGTGTATATCAATTTTCACCCTCCCAAATGCCAAACATATACGAATGCCTTGTCCAACCGTGTATGGAATATGTATCTCTTGTACAGGAGGGGGACACCGACACACTTCCTTTCGAGAGTCAAACGGAAAGCTTTTCGACTCATCAGCTCCCTTCCTCTTATTGACTGTCTTTTACCTCTTAAATTTCGCCTCAGTGTTGCCTCCTTTTCTATCTTTCATCAACATTTTAATGCTACTGCTCTTCTAAACTTGTTAAATGCATGCCTTCCCGAAAAAGAAAAAAAAAAAAACTTTAGCTCACGCATAATATGCTATCCAAATTTTTAATGCAAAAGTTAACTAGTACCACCACTCTTTCATCAATTTCACTGGTAAATTCTGGAACCGCTGATCTTTGTTTGTATTTCTCCCTTTCTACTACTCGAATGTTTTCAAGAGGGGAGTATTAAGTCACCTCTCAAGGTGGATCTTTCAGAATTCCTCCTGTGTTCTGTTTGTGGACACAATAATGACGGACTTTTTTTCTCTCTCTCTTTATGTTACACTAGAGCTTCCTCCATTGCTGTAACAAAACACACATACACACGCGACATGAGCACACGAATCTATGCAACGTGCACACACACTCGCACACACACTCGACAAAACAAACGAACACCATAAAAGTGGCCGTTGATGTTGTATCGCAGGTTGGCTTATTTTCTCGCAAGGCAACATTGTAATCAACATTGCGACAACCATAACATTTATAAACAACGAAAAGGGCAAAAAGTATCCCAAAACAATAACATGGAAACATCACTGTCATCACTCCTTCCACCACCACCACAACCTCAACAAAAATATGAACAGCAATGACAACAACAACAGCAACAAGAGCCAGCATAAAATAATCCATTATGTACAGTCTAAAGTAATCATAATGTGCAAATGTAGGTCACGTTTTTTGCATTACTTCATAATATGCATAACAAACACGAGTTTTACCTAAAAAAATATGTGTGTGTGTGTGTGTGTGTGTGTGTGTGTGTGTGTGTGTGTGTGTGTGTGTGTGTGTGTGTGTGTGTGTGTGTGTGTGTGTGTGTGTGTGTGTGTGTGTGTGTGTGTGTGTGTGTGTGTGTGTGTGTGTGTGTGTGTGTGTGTGTGTGTGTGTGTGTGTACGCTGAAGGGTGGTGCGTGACTCTATGCTCTGTAATTTCCACTAGTTTATGGCTCTCCTAAAGAAGTGTCCACCACCACCGCGACTGCCTAGTTGAGTTAGGAAACCCAGCTCTGCTTCTCTGACTCTTTCTTTCTTTTATTCTGTCTGTCCACTTGTCACTCCCATTTGTATTTTCGCTTTTCCATTTACGTGTTACCAAATTTCGCGAAACGTGAGTCTAAAAATGTCTATCTGCCTGCAGGAACGTGTGTCTCTTTCCGTTCACTCATTTATCCGTCAAGCTGTCTCTTTTGTCTGCTTTCATGTCTTTCTTCCCTCACCATCAAAACATTTTCTTTTATATTTATCATGGGGTGGCGGTGGCTGAGTGGATAGCGTGACGGCGCCGCGTCCAGGACGACGCGGGTTCGCGCCCCGCCCGGCTACACCAAGCTGGGATTTTTACAGTCACCAGAGAGTGGCCTAAGACTACCCACATGCCGTCCAGAAGACCACCTATCAACCCGGACTCTAAATTCTAGGATCAAAGATGAGCTCCGGGGGACAGCATGAGCCAATGCAGGATGGCGCCACTATAAACACTTGCCTGCGCCACAACGGGCTGGGGCCAACCATCAGGCCCTACTACGCAAGCCTACTGGCGCTACAGGCGAAAGCGTAATATATATATATATATATATATATATATATATATATATATATATATATATATATATATATATATATATATATATATATATATATATATATATATATATATATATATATATA
Organism: Eriocheir sinensis; assembly: GCF_024679095.1. Classification (NCBI taxonomy): domain Eukaryota; kingdom Metazoa; phylum Arthropoda; class Malacostraca; order Decapoda; family Varunidae; genus Eriocheir; species Eriocheir sinensis. The sequence goes on along the minus strand of NC_066549.1, from coordinate 10,560,721 downwards.
TATATATATATATATATATATATATATATATATATATATATATATATATATATATATATATATTTGCTCTCCTTTCTTTCTCCTCCGGCAATCTATCTCCGTGTGCTCGCCTGTGTGTCTCTTTCTCTTCTCCTTTGGTCCCAATATATTTGTTTTATCTCTCCCGGTTATTTTATTTCTTTTGTCTTCTTCATCTCACTGACCTTCACATGTTTACCTGTGTTTCTACCTGCAGACTATACGAGAGGAAAGCAAGGGTATCAAACTCCCAAACTTTTCCTTCCTTTAAAAGCTGAAGGTAAAGTTGGTCAAGCTTTCTTTAATAATATCATACATGGTAAGTTTCCTGTTCAATAATGTAATTAATTTCATAAGAAAATCCTCTCAAGCTACACAAAAGCCTGAGAAGGCATATCTGATTAATAGCGAAGGAGGCCACAGGAATTTCATCATCTTTTCCTTGCGGCTCCTTAATTCCGGGGTACAAGAGGAACCAGGGTTTTCTTTTTCTTGCCTTTTTACTGCGTCCCACGGCCCTGGTCCTTTGTCTGTCACTTTTTCTTTCTCTTCGTGGTCGGTCGGGGCCCTAACTCTTTTTAGCTGTCAATAGATCCGTTTCTGTATGTCACTACTTTATCTTATTTATTTTTTTCTTCGTTTTCGCTCTTTTTAGGGGGGGGGGTCCTCACCAATACTGAGGCAACAAATTTTCTACATACTCCCGTCGACAAGGTGTTAAAGGAACGATTTTCATGTGACCGCATGCATTACTTCCATGAAACATCTAATTTTCAAAGTGTTTGTTAAGAGAATTAAGTCGTCACGGATTTTTTTTCTTCTTTTTTTCAGTTGTAATTAAGCGATGGAAATACTTTTTTCTTATAATACTTAGACAGAATAAAGCAGTACGGCATCCCAATAAAGGGTTTCAGTTCTAAATTATCTAAGTTGACCCGTACTTCTACCGGTAACTATCTCTTCCTGTGCAAGTGTGACCCTGGATCCTGAGGCGATGTGCGCACGTAAGAAAATGGACGAGGAAATGTAAAGGACTGGACGATGGAGTGATTTGTTTTTAAGGTTGATTCGAAGCGCGTGGATGCACCGATGGTATTGCTGTCAGTCACCACGCGCCATTCCGTCTACCTTCCACGGAATACTGACATTCTGCCGACTACTGACACCGGCAACACACTACTCGGAAATATTGACCTAAGGTATTATAATGAACCATTGTAAAATAATGAATTAATATCAGTTTTCGTTTCGGTAATAGTTTGCTTTCATATTTCAGCAAATTGTACATGACGGTTTCTATTTCTCCCTTAACACATACTAATTGAAATGGTACGTATCAATCGATAAGCATATCCGATGTATTGCCTCAGCGCTCAACTCCGTCTCTTTGCCCCAACTACAGGAAAGCAAGGCCGTCTATGACACAAGGGCAATCATAGTTTACGTTCCCTAAATTTTCCCAACGGCCTATTTAGGGGTGGGTGAGCAGCAGAGTGGGCCGTGCGTTGACTGCCTCGGCCTACACTCAAACGATCCTGTAGACGAGCAAGTGTGTGCGCTAACCATTACACTAGTACAGACGCTGGTGTAAGAGGACCAACTGTGTAAGCGACCACTAACATGAAGGAGGACCAAATAACCTCAGACGAGTATCCGTACGAATCGTCTTTCCTTGTATGTTGAAACGCGAGTGAAATTACGATGCTTCTGTCGGTGAATTAATTATGAAGCGCAGCGTGGCAAGTGACAGGAGTAATAGCAATTTAACTGCTCATGAACAATAAAAAGAAATAAAACTCCTGAAATTAACTTAGACTTGGCGTTTTACTGATATATACTAATTAATGATAACAAAAATAGTAAAAAAAAAATACAATTATAATAACAATAAAAATAATAAAAATAATAATAGCAATACAAAAAGGGAGGACTGTATCATGAATAGCAAAATCTCGGTGCGTCTGTCAGGTCCTTGTGACACACACACACACAACTCTCCTAAAGAGCTCCCTGGCGTGGCCGAGCCTTCCTCTAATAAAGGCTTCATGAAGGCAAAGACAGACACCCACGGACAGGCCACGAAACCTGCACGCCAGACTTTTGAAAACCTAAATTATTTGACGAGATTATTAGGAAAATGTGTCGAGTAATTCGTAGCGATTAGTTTGATCTCAGTAGCCGGTTAATTACTTCCCGTCACTACAAGATGGATACACTGATGGGCTTCGAGCAGGCTCACCTAAGACCTACGGTTCGGAAGGGAGAAATCGTGTTCAATATTCGTGTTGAAAAAATGTTTTACGATGATTAGGTGGTGCATGTCATCACAGGATGATGGACGTGATATATTTGAGAATTTTAAAGATCTGATGGAAGTCTTGCACTTGAAAAAAAAAAATAATACTCGTATATCATTACCCTCAAACAAAATTTCGAATATTTTTATTTTATTTTTCGGGAAATCGGGAAATCATTTACTGATTATGCTTATGATATTGGAAGAAATGTTAAGCAAAATTTAGAACACTCACTTTTGAATGGAAAAGACATCCATACCAAAATGTGCGTCACGGTCAAAAATTTATTGAGCCAAAAATCTGAAAATCGTAGAAAATGACTTAGGCAGTTTGCTTCCGAGGGTGACGATATACTGGAGATACAGCGTGACACACCGACGAAAAATACACACAAAAAAGAACTGACAACAGAGGCCAAAAACCAATGCCTTGATGGAGGATCGTCTATACAAAAGGGTGGGACCATTTTTTTTCCAAGATTTTCCCGCGCACATAAGCAGCTTTACTCATTCGCGTCAGTATTTTTGTCTCTTGGTGTCTTTATCACTTTGTTACTAGGGCAGCCTGTTGGGGTCATTTTCATTATTTTGTTTTACTTTTAGTCCACCTTCGGTACCCCCTTAAAAATATGAGTCTTGTCACACAACATAAACTGAACTGAGACTATTAAGCAGACAGACAGGTCCAGTAGCATCCAAAATATCCTCGTCGGTATTATCTCAAGAGGATGGACGTGCTTCTAAACTTGGTCGTGTATTCGCCGTGCAAATGCCGCGGTTTAAATTCATATTCCGTCCGAAACAACTTTGAAATTATTTACAAAGAGACTGCACGGATCCCTGAATGAGCAATTACTTCACCTTCTTCAGTGGCAAATGACTGACTACACAAAACCCACCGCCGAAGAATCACCCCTCCCCGACGTCCTCTCATTTTACCCCGTACAAGGAAGGTCTCTCCTTTTTCCGACACGCTAGCCCACCGCCATTTCACTCATCCTTCGACCCCCGGACTGGCACAAACCTACATAAAAAGAACCTCTTCCCGAATTCCCCCTAAGCCCCGAGGCGCGTGTGAAGAGACGGGCCGGAAGGTGCGCCCACGAAAATGAGACAAAGAGAGCGTGTCATGAAGGGCGAGATTGAGGCGAGAAGCAGGCTACCGTAACACACACACACACACACACACACACGGGGGGGTGGGAGAGAGAGAGAGAGAGAGAGAGAGAGAGAGAGAGAGAGAGAGAGAGAGAGAGAGAGAGAGAGAGAGAGAGAGAGAGAGAGAGAGACGGAGAGGAAAATGAAAGGAATGGAATGGGAAAAGAAGGAAAGGAAAGGAAATGGAAGGGAAAGGAAAAGGAAGAAATAAATGAAATGATAAGGAAAATAACGAAGGGAAGGAAAAAAGATGAATACAAGGTTGAGAGAGAGAGAGAGAGAGAGAGAGAGAGAGAGAGAGAGAGAGAGAGAGAGAGAGAGAGAGAGAGAGAGAGAGAGAGAGAGAGAGAGAGAGAGAGAGAGAGAGAGAGAGAGAGAGAGAGAGAGAGAGAGAGAGAGAGAGAGAGAGAGAGAGAGAGAGAGAGAGAGAGAGAGAGAGGAAATACCATTGCATATGAAGATGACGGGTCCGTGAGAGCGACTAACGACATGGACTTTACCACAGAACTTCAGAACGCTTGGAATTACTGAACGATCCTTCCCTCCCTCTCCCCTACACCTGACGAGCCTCCCCTCTCCTACCCCTTACGACCCTTCCCCTCCTTTCCCTTAAACGAGCCTCCCCTTCTTCCTCTCTCGACCCTCTTCTTTCCTGCCTCCTTCGACCCTCTTCTACCTCCCTCACGACCTTACTCTTGCATCCTCCATCACCCACACCCGCCCACATCCTTCACCCTCACCCCCCATCTCCCTTATCACCCCTTCCTCCCTCACGCACACACCTTTCCCAGCATGAGCAGTAGTTGTTTGTGTCCCGGAGCATGGCACTGACCGGGGAATATACAAAGCAGTAGAAGAGGAGGAAAAGGAGGAAGAAGGCGAAGAGGAGGAGAAGGAGGGGGAGGAAATGGTGGTGGTCAAGGAGAAACAAGAATAGAATGAGGAAAAAGACAATGAAGAAAGAATCAAAAAGTATATGATAATGAGGAATATGAGAAAGAAGGTGATAAAAAGAAGGAGGGAAAGTAGGAAGAAGAGTAACGCAAAACAAAATAGTAGCAGAAGAGGAGGAGGAAGAGGAAGAGGAGGAGGCTTTATGGTCGAAGTTTAGATGCATTTTCTTTTTTGAGAGGGTGAGGGATATTCAGAAACTTGGCGGTCGGCGTTCACGTGGGAGGGGGAAAGAAGAGGCGGGAGAGGGTGGGAGGAGGAGAAGGAGGAGGGGTCGGTGTTCCTCTGGGGGCGTCAAGAGTGAAGATAATTATGTCCTGGAGGAGGTGGGAGAGGAGGGGGACGCGAGCCTCCTGCCCTGCCCAGCCCTTCTGCTGCCTCCTCGCTGCCAGTTTTTAATTTCCGTGATTGCCGCGGGGGTAAGACGAGCTACGTTCCCTACCGACGATGGAAGTAAGGCAGCAAACAAAAAATATTCAACAAGGGAGTTATGAGGTATTTTATTGACTTGCGACGGTGGTGGTGGTTGGGTGAAGGGTGATCGTGGTGGTGGTGTGATATGAAATAGGGTAGACTGTGGTTAGGTTAAGGTTGGGTGACGGTAATGGGGCGGTGTGTTGTGTACTGGTGTGGCATGTTATAGTATGGTGGCGTTATTATTGGTGTAGGTATGGTGCGCCGTGGTGTGGGGCGGGGTGTGATGTGGCGATGACATACCAGAATTGGGCGGCCGGGTGTGGTGTGCTGAATTAAGACTTAGTAAGGGGTTGTTCATTGTGGTGTAGTGTGGAAGTGTGGTGGGGTGGGGTGGTTGAGTTTGGTAGTGTGCGGCAACACTGTTCTGGGGTATGGGGACGAATCTGTGGTGAAGCGCCTCTATGGTATAGTATGGTATGGTATAGTGACATAGTGGTTAAACAGCCTAACTATGAATTCGTGGGCCTTGGTTTGAATCCCGATCCGGGCAGTCGGTGAGCAGCCCACCGAGTTGTTCATGCTCCTTTTCGGACTGCTCGATACAGATACATGGGTACCTGGGGAAACCTGGGGAAGGTGATATGTGGTAACCCAGATGTCACAGTGGTCCGTGTCCCGGGTAATGTGTTCCTAGCTTCCTACCCCCCACAGGTCACAGGTTCAAGAGTCAGTGGGAAGATGAACACCGAAGCCTCGCGTGGCTTTAGGGTATGCCCCTAACTTTACCTTAACTGTATAGCGTGTCATATTGCAGTGGGCAATACTGTGTTGTAGTGGGATGTGATGATGTGTTTCGAACAGGTGTGGCTCATGCTGCCCCCCGGAGCTCATCAATGACCCTCTCTTTTAAAGAGATAATCTAGAATCCGAGTTGATTGGTGGTCTTCTGAACATCATGTGGGTAGTCTTAGGCCTCTCGGCGGTGACTGAAAATTCCCGGCTTGTGGCACACGGAGGGACGCGAACCCGCGTCGTCCTGAACGCGGCGCCGTCAGGCTATCCACTCAGCCATCCCCTCCTCATATATGTATACATAATGTATGTATCATTTTGTTGTGTTTTATAAAGCAAAGACAAAGTCAATGCAAGTTATTAAATTAGTACAATTTGTTTAATTAAACATCTATTTCTGCAACGCTTTTTCAATAATTACTCATATGCAGGAAACAGACGCAATGCACCAGTGCAACGAAATTAAATTTTGAATAATTTCCAAATGCTGCTACATCTGCATAGGATGAATATAACAATCAGTGCAGCGGCGCAGTAAACAAGCGCAACAAAAAGTGTAAAAGTCTTCGGAGGATGAACTCATATTTCTGCAGGCCACGCCGAGGCCGCCCCATGCAGTGGCGGCGCAACAGGCCAACAATAAGCTATACACACGGTCGACGGAAGAAGCACCGCCGCAGTCAGGTCACGTGAGGCTCCGGGGCGGACCAAAGTGATGTGAGAGCTTACAAGAATTCTCACACGCTTACTCAGAATTACATTTACACCCTCCCCGTCTGTCTTGTTTCTGTGTGTCTCTCAGTAAATGTCTTATAAGTCTCTCTCTCTCTCTCTCTCTCTCTCTCTCTCTCTCTCTCTCTCTCTCTCTCTCTCTCTCTCTCTCTCTCTCTCTCTCTCTCACTCTCTCACACACACACACACACACACACACACTCTCTCTCTCTCTCTCTCTCTCTCTCTCTCTCTCATCCATAAACTTCCTGAACCTTCAACCCAATAAACCTCCTTCCTTCTATATATATATATATATATATATATATATATATATATATATATATATATATATATACACACACAGAGAGAGAGAGAGAGAGAGAGAGAGAGAGAGAGAGAGAGAGAGAGAGAGAGAGAGAGAGAGAGAGAGAGAGAGAGAGAGAGAGAGAGAGAGAGAGAGAGACTAATTGTTCTCATTTGTGGAGTCTATGCAAGTTGATGAGGTCCAGTTAAGACAATGTGGTCTTGCTGGCAGACTTTTTAATCGTCGAAGCGCACTTCCGATCTATTTGACTGGTTGAGACAAGTTACTGAGGCAGGGGTGTTTGCCATGCAGGCGATGCACCGGTGGTAGTCGCTCCTATTCTTTATTCTTACGGTTAATTAGGCGCATCGGTCTTCATAAAGTGCCTCGTGAAAGTCAAGATAAACATTATCGAACGGCTCCGCGAACGGAAGACAAAGCGCCGCAGAATGCTAATTAAGCTCAATAAGCACGATCTTCAGCTTTTGGGAGCGTGGCGAGTTTTAATTAGTGCGCCCTTCAGTTAGTGGATTTTGGCCATGACTTCTCTTTCATTATTAGTAAGTGTCATTGATCAGATTCGGAAATTACCATGAATTAGTAGACACCTTTTAAATTGCATGAATATTAATGTCTGTTATGGTCCTTTTATCTTTAGAACATCGCATTGCTTCATTCTCATTCAGTGTCTCTACTTCTGCAATACATTAACGCTGCAACTCACCTTTCAGCGATCAAAGCAACGACAACCTTGCTACACTGCGATGACATGCAAGGAATATGGAAAATAATACGTCTGGAGATTGATGTGCCTTTTATATCATTGAGTTTGTGAGATAAGTAACACACGAAGCCAAAAATGGTCATCAGAGCTTATTTTTTATATGTTCTAAATGCATCTCACCATTTTTTACACTTCTAAGATGTGCCTTTTATAGCATTGAGTTTGTGAGATAAGTAACACACGAAGCCAAAAATGGTCATCAAAGCCTATTTTTATTTATATGTTCTAAATGCATCTCACCGTTTTTCACACTTCTAAGATAACCATGTTGTTCTTGCCCTATGGATGGGTAGTAAGGTCATGTACAGAGGACGATGTTGAGGTGTACCAAAGTAATTTCACACCCACGTCACATTTTGTTTTTGTTTTTGATCGGTTGGGACATAGAACATCATTCTCTTACCCATGATTTCGGCTGAGCCTTTGGCCATTGTTGTTCCCCTTCAGTTTCTGCTTTCTATTACAACTGGAAATGCAGTCTCATTGGCCAGCTTTCTTCTCTGTCGTATCAACAAAGGGTTCAGCACCAATAAACAACTTATCACGACACAATGATGAACTTTCCCGGACAGCATAAGATAAGAGCCTGATGTAAGACCTCCATTATCAGCCGGCCTTGCCCTCGTTCCTTCGCCACAAATAATGGAGCCACTACATACACTCCTTGGCTCTTCCTCCTCTTCCTCCTCCTTTTCGTCGGCCTTCTTCGCCTCCTCCTCCTCAGTCTTCCTTCTTTCATTCCTCCCTTCCTCCCCACCGCTCAACGAAGCACCCCCTTGCGCTGGAACTCTCGAAAACCGCTTAGACTCATGCATTACGTCTCCCTCTTCTTATTTTCGTTTATTTTTATGTGCCGGTCTTGGAGGACGAAGGAGCCTCGAGAGAAGCAGCGCACAGTGCATTTAATTATCTCCGTATTGTTAATTCAGCGGAAATACTTCAAAATCTTAAACAAATGTATCTCAACAACGAACAAAGATTCCAATTCGCATGTGTTGCACTCCACGGCTCTGACAAATAAACTGATAATTGGATTCGAGCATGAATTTAGGTGGCGCTTCTGTAAGCAAGGTTTACGGGGTGAGTGGGAGGGAGACTGCTGGAGAAGAATCGTTACGTCGTTCTTGTTGTAGTGGTGGTAGCGGTGGTGTGGCTGTGATGTTGTGGTGGTGGCGGTGGTGTGGCTGTGATGTTGTGGTTGTGGTGTGGTGTTGGCGTAGAGTGTACTGATGTGTCTGTGGCTGTGGGGTTGGTGCGGAGTGTAGTGTGGTGTCGCTGCAAGGGTGTGTTTGTACCGCTGTGGGTGTGATGCTGTGGTTGTGGTGTGGTGTTGGTGTAGAGTGTACTGATGTGTCTGTGGCTGTGGGGTTGGTGCGGAGTGTAGTGTGGTATCGCTGCAAGGGTGTGTTTGTACCGCTGTGGATGTGATGCTGTGGCTGTGGTGTGGTGTTGGTGTAGAGTGTACTGATGTGTCTGTGGCTGTGGGGTTGGGGCGGAGTGTAGTGTGGTATCGCTGCAAGGGTGTGTTTGTACCGCAGTGGCTGTGATGCTGGTGCGGGGTATGTCAGCGTGGCCCTGCATGTGGTTACGGACGTTTTTAACAACTCGAGTCACGCACGAGACGAAACGTTGTAAACAAAAAAAGGACGCCAAACACTGCTCCCTTTGTTTGCAGGAGTGGTGTTTTACTTTGCTTTAGTTTATGTTTTCCCCTTGAGACGCTTCCTTTGGTGTAAAAAAAAAGTGTATAGATCCTGTAAATGTGTGTGTGTGTGTGTGTGTGTGTGTGTGTGTGTGTGTGTGTGTGTGTGTGTGTGTGTTTTATGAGTGTATACACCCTGAATACCTCCTCCCGTGGGCCGCCGCCTCGTGCCGCCGGCTATTGGCTGGCTGCTCCCCGAGGCTCCAAGCACCCGAGGAGTTCATTATTAACCAGGCAGCCTTCTTTATCATTCCTCCCACGGCCCAGCGCCATCGTCCTCCCGCTTCGAGCCGGATCACTGTCCCCACCACTACCACCACTGTTACCACCTCTATAAGAAAACGACAGCTACCACCACAACCTCTACCACCACAACCCCCACCAACTACTTTTACCGTTATCTCTACAACCACTACCACAGAGCACAGCCACAACTATAACCAACCAAAAAACCACCATTACTACCACTATAAGAAAACGACAGCTACCACCACAACCTCTATCACCACTACCCCCACCCACTACCTTTACCGTTATCTCTACTACCACTACCACAGAGCACAGCCACAACTATAACCAACCAAAAAAACACCATTACTACCACTATAAGAAAAGCGACGGCTACCACCACAACCACTATCACCACTACCACCATTACTGTTATCACCACTACCACTACCACAGAGCACAACCACCACGATCACCAACTAAAACCACCACCAACAACAACATCACAACTATCATTACCACCACCGACAACAACAGCAATAAGAGCAAAACATCACCATTATCATCAACAACAACCACTAACATCACCACCACCAACCGCAACCAAAACCACCTCCACCAACAGACACAGAGAAAAATATGAATAAGGTAAATAATGCATAACCGTCAGCTAGAATGCCGCACTATATCAAAATTTAATCATAAGTGAAAAATATAATGGTGTGTTTTAATTGATAATGAGATAAAAATGATATGCAGTAAATTAGAAGAGAATAAGTTCCCTTTTCTTTTCATAGTGATATTTTTTTTATTATTCTTGTGTTTTTGAGATTCGACAGCACGTCATGCCTCTGTGGGTCATGGCACTCTCAGCCTGCCCCTCCCCTTCACTCTTCATTAACTTCGTCGTCACATACAAGGAAAAAAAATCATCCCCAGCCGCATCACAGACTTCGGCAGAACAAAAGTTAACGAGAGGGGCTCAGAATTTTGGACCCTCAAGAGCTGTTCCACATGATGGCAAGAGGAGAGATAGTCCTCGATCGGGCTGTCAACACGCGCCGGGGAGCTGAGAGTCACCTGCTGCTCCTCGTCAAGCGGACAAATTTCTTATGAGATCACCTGAGCTTCCTGACAAAGAGACTGAACAATGCCTGGATCGAGTTTACTTTCTCGGAAACGGCCTCCAAGCTTTTAACAATTGGCTGTTGTACAAAGACAAGCTGAGTCACGTTGCAAATCTTGTGGACCTTTTTAAACTGGGCTGTACTTGGTATATCAGCCAACATGAGAGGATATTGTAGTTCAATTTCAGAAAAGTCTTCACAAAGTGGCTCAAACACATAAAACGGCTGAACTTTCTTGACCTTGATCTGTCCGTAAATCAGTTTGACGTGATCCATCACAGGAGTATCTTGTCCTTCAGTTTCCAGAAAGTCTTTACAAAGTGACTCAAAGTAACAGGCCGGCTGAACTTCGTCGCTTCTTTCTTGGGCTTTCTTGACCGGGTCAAAATGGGGGTATTTTGCTCATTATTTTCCGGGAAGTGTTCATAAACTAACGGATCTCTACAAACGTACAGAGCTTCGTTGCAGATCTTAGTTTTTTTATTTAGGTTTGCACTTCGTAAATCAACTGAATGTCTTCAGCAATTTCATCAAGGACCAGCTGGAAGACGTCAACAGTAAGGAAAACACCCCCAGCCGCGTAAAAGATTTCGGCAGAACAAAAGTTTGACGAGACCGATTCAGATTTTTGAACTCTCAAAATCTGTTCCACAAGAATGTGCGGAGAGAGTTCGCCCTCGACCAGGATGTCAGCACACGCCGAGGAGATGAGAGTCACCTGGTGATTCTCGCCAATCAAATAATCTCTCAACTCCTCAGTAACCTCCCAGCGTGTTTGCTCCACGTTCTCCCAAAGGAAAAGGACTTCTTCACATCCTAGCTGAATTTCCTCTCTGATGGACAGAACTTCTTCCCAAATCTGCAGAGCAATTTCGCGGATAAATTATATTTCTTCCCACATCCTCTGAACTATTTTATCAACAGCCTCACCGCCACGACTGTCAATAACTTCTTGCCAAATGGCCTGCAAGTGTTACCAAATCAGTTACACGTCCTTCCAGAGGAACTTTGCCTCCTCGCAGTTGACCTCAACGTCTTGGCAATGCGAGTAAAATTCTTCGGAGACCACCTGAGCTTCGTACCAAAGGAACTGAGCCATGTTCTGGATCGAGTTTACTTTCTTATATATGGCACCCAAGTCTTCAACAAGTGGCTGCTGTACAAAGACCCGCTGAGCCACAACGCAGGTCTTGTGACTCTTTGAGCTGGGTATGAGCTTCGTACCTTGGATGGCTTGATATGCTTCACTGGCGTTGACATTCCTCACATAAGTCTTGCTGTCCTTCACTGAGAAGAACGTTACCCTGGAAGTCTTGATGGGCACTCATTAGGCAGGACGTCTTGATGTGCTTCGCTGGCCTTCTATTTTTTCTCTTGGGAGTCATCATTAACAAAAAAAAAATTCACAGATCTGATAAGCATCGTTACAGACCCTTTGATCCTCTTTGTACTGGGTCTGTTCCTCATGATTCAAGTGAATGATGTTAACAGCCGATGAAGGGCATGCGAGCTCTTGAGAAATGTGTTTGTAGCTTCATTTATAATGTTCTCTGAGAGCTGAGACGTCCAGCTGACAAGGCTCATGGGTTTCGCATGACGCCGGCGTCTTTTCACTCTCCTCGTCACCAGTACATTATCTTCAGGCTCGTTTTCAGTGTTCTCAGGGATCTCAGCCCGAGGCGGCCCTGAGAACGAAAAAGCGAACGAGAGCAAGAGCGTCAGAGTGAGCTTTAATGTCCACACTGGGAGCGACTCAGTGCATCCATCATCTCTCTCGCTGCCACCTTCGTGAACAGGTCACCGTCGGCGCCCGTGAGGAATGAGGTGAAATGTTTTTTTCTTTTTTTTATAAATAGTTCCGTGCTTCTCTTAAAAGGCGTTTTATGAAAAATGAATATGCAATCGTGTTCAGGAGATTTTTCATATTATGATGAAATTGTTTATTTTATTAATTTCATATCCGCTGGCGACGCACCCCTAGCATGTGTCCTCATTGATTGATTGATTGATAGCCGCTTCAAATGGCAGCCATACGTAAAGTGTGTTACAAACATTACAGAGCGGCTCGTTGACCTTGACTCGTCAAAATTTCTTTGTTTTTTGTTTTTTTACCAAACATTCCTACACATAGCCAGCGAGCGAGCGTGCGCGCGCGAGAGAGAGAGAGAGAGAGAGAGAGAGAGAGAGAGAGAGAGAGAGAGAGAGAGAGAGAGAGAGAGAGAGAGAGAGAGAGAGAGAGAGAATTTTCCTCTCTACTAAATCATGCCACTTATTCACACAGTATATTGCCCCAAAAATATGTCTATCTGTCTATCTACCCATCTGTCTGTGTTTGTCTTTCTGCTGCTTATCCTCTGTATTGATGGTATGAACACATGAATAAGTAGTGATGTTAATAAGTCTGTGAAAGATCAGTATAGAGTAACTGAGTTAAATCAGGACGCCAGTGTTAAGCAGGACGAATTTGATAGATTGCGTAGTCGGGCGGAGAAGCGACAAACGGAGTTCAATGTCAGGAAGTGCAATATTCTGTGCGTAGGCAAGATTATTCCTTATATAACACTCCCCTAAGCAGGTCTAAGAGTGAGAAGGATTTTGGAGTCTTAGTGAGCACTGATTTCCGCCCAAGGGCTCAGTCAGGCTAAGAACCGTGCAAAAAGGGTACCAAGTTTCATTTCAAGGATCGTAAACATTAGGAACGCTGAGGTCATCATTCAGCTATATTTAGCATTAGTCAAACCTCATCTCGATTATGCGGTTCAGTACTGGTCTTCTTATGACAGGATGAATATCAGACTGTTAAAATATGTGCAGAGGAGGTTAACAAAATTATTCACGGATTGAGAAACTTACCTAATAAGGACACACATAAACTTTAAAATTTGAATTATTTAGACAGGCGAGGGGGGCGAGGAGACTTGATAGAAGATTATAAATGGATTAAGGGTCTTAAGATGGTGATGTTAATAAGGTTCTGGTGGTAAAAGGGCCAGGCAGGCAAGACATGTAGCAAGTTTGGATAAATTCAGATTGAACAAGGACAAGAATTAGTTTAATAGTTTGTGAATGAGTGGAAATCATGTGGCCGTTGTATTTGTCTATCTATCTATTTACTTTATATATTTTTTTGCATATATGTAAAGAAAAGCATATGTCTGTCCATCTGTCTATCTCTATGCATCCGCTGGCCGCCTTCAAGAAAACGTTAGATAAATTCATGGATTGTGAAGTTAAGGGGAGTTAGGTTTACAGGAGCTGCCTTGTGAAGGACTACCAGCCTCTTGCAGACTCCTTATGGTCTTTCTTTTCATGTTCTTATCCATCACCACCATCACCAATACCGCCACCACCATCAACACCACTGCCAGCACAACGACCCACTGGCGTCACGTTGCGGTCACTATTATCAATCTCAGCTCCGATATGTCTTTGGGAACAATAAATCATGAGCCGTTGAAATATTAAAGCGCATTTTTCCTCTACTCACCCCTCGCGTGACTCCCCGACGCCGCCAGCTGGTGCTCCGCGACGCCCGATCCTCGTCACGCCTGCACCGGGAAAGAAAAAGTGTCCTGATGAGTTAGGAAAGGAATTGTTGCTGGGACGTGAACAGCAAACACACACACACACACACACACACACACACACACACACACACACACACACACACACACACACACTCTCCTATGTATACTCGCACTCAAAATAGAAGTTGACACCCTACCCTGAACTGAACAGCAAGCACACACACACACACACACACACACACACACACACACACACACACACACACACTCTCCTATGTATACTCGCACTCAAAATAGAAGTTGACACCCTACCCTGAACTGAACAGCAAACACACACACACACACACACACACACACACACACACACACACACACACACACACACACACACACACACACACACACACACACTCTTCTATGTAAACTCGCACGCAAAATAGAAGTTGGCACCCTATCCTGAACTGAATGTTTCCTAAAGCTGAAAAAAATACCCGCAGATTATTAAAATTTATGCATTAAGCTTCAGCACTTTTAACATCATAAAGAAAACTGGTGAATTACGGCTATTGCGACGAGGAACAGCTTTCGCCTTTAATTTTATTTTTTTCCTATTTTTTTCATCTTCATCAACATCATTATCATCTTTTATTTTTATTTTACTTCTTTTCTCTGTTATTTTTTTCTCCTTTTCCTTTTATTTTTTTTCTTATTTTTATCATTATTATTATCATCATCATCATCACTATTACCATCAAAATCATTTTTACTGTTATTACGGCCATCGTCATCATCATTAGCAAGTCTCTGCAGGCGGGAAGAAACACCCTGAGAGCCTTCTGGAGGCGACGCTTTCAAGCCAAAGAAAATTACAAAATGCTCTCCAAGAATCACAGACGGTTTTTTCACCTGAGGGTGTTTGCATTCAGAATGTCATTAGTGAGAATTTTCCCTAATAACACAAGAAATTATAATGTAAACTGAAAAGGTAAAGGTCTTGCAACACGTAGGCGTGGATGCAAAATTGATGCGTATATCGTAATGGACATAGCGGAGGGAGGATGACGCAAACTTCTGCTGGCAGACATTCCATATCCATCACGCTGGTGACGCTAAAATCTGGTAGCTCTGTAAAAATAAAGGAATCGATCCAGTCCTCTTGCATCATAATTATGGAACAGACCATCTTTAACAGGCACACCCATGCCTTACCGG
This sequence comes from Eriocheir sinensis, assembly GCF_024679095.1. Taxonomy (NCBI): domain Eukaryota; kingdom Metazoa; phylum Arthropoda; class Malacostraca; order Decapoda; family Varunidae; genus Eriocheir; species Eriocheir sinensis. Next base: position 10,545,491 of record NC_066549.1, on the reverse strand, counting down.
GCAAAGGCGAGGCCCTCACTATTTAATAAAGGGCCTTGGCCAGGGCAGACCACCAGTATCCTCGAGGTAAAATATCGGCGCTCTGGCTCGCCACATAAAAAAGGCTCTTAAAATAAAAGGATGTTTGAGCAACAAAAATAAAATTAAATGAAAAAGTAAAAAGATGTCTGGATTGCGGCTTAAAAACTGTGTTGTACAGACAACGCTGTATAAAATTGGTTACATAGGCTTGGATGTAGATGACCACTTTCAACTTAAAAATGCATCTGCCATGGAAATATATGAAAAAAATCACGTCCGAGAGTAGGAATAAAAGTGTACGGCACACCCGCCGGGCCCGAGCCGCCGCGCCAGGTGACGAGATAATAGAGAGTGCCGACGTCATGTTGCCTAATGACCACTTCCCACAGCAGCCTCCCGCCGAGCCCTTGCCTGTAATCTGAAGGATTAAGAAATTCATACGGATTCCAAGAACAAGAACAAACCAACAACACAATAGGCTAAAAAGAAATGGATTTGTAATGCTGCAAGTTAATGCAAACTCAACAACGCCAGACACGATGAATCGAAAGGCAGTGCACAGCTCCGAGGAAAGCTTGCACCTGTGCCGGGAGGCGGGGAGGTCAGCATCCTCACTCTGCAGGAACTAACTGCATCGTAAATATCGCCAAAACTTTCAGCGATGCAGAAAATATATTGAAAAAATTACCTCGAATAAAGAAAATGCGGATGTAAATTAAACAATAGAGACGATCTATCCAGAAATTGGTGTTGCATAACACGTGAGTATGTAAAAGTTTTCGGGGCCATTGTCATACACTCAGGCAAGCTTATTGATATTGAATAGACTACATACTTTATTTTATTTTATAAGGTAAGTTAGACCAGCAAATGAGAAAATGCTTCATATGCTGTTCATGTAATTCACAGGAACAATGTACTGTCAGCTGCATTAGCTTAGCTGTCGTCATAATAGATGTTGAACATTATCTGGGGTGGACACAAATAATATGTTCTTTCACACACACACACACACACACACACACACACACACACACACACAGTACAATGAACGCCAAGCAGAAAACGTCATATAAAACAGATAATACAAAAGATAAGACAACAAACTTGCAGCGACTCGGCAGGTAAGGCATTCAAGCTGAAAATTAGGGAAACAAGAGGACAAAAATGCAATATAGCCCAGACAATAAACACAAGGCTTAGGTTACCCTGTGAAGCCAATAGTCTACAATACATTTAAAGGACAACAACGCTCATCTCATTCCCTCCTTTGCGCAACAGTTCCTGCACACCTACACTCGTTACGGTAATTATATTGTTCTCTGCAGGCAGCGAGCACACCGTCCAAGGCAACGTGTAATTATGATGGCTCAGGAGCATACAAGATATTATACAATGACATCATAATATATATAATTTGATACCTTCCGCCCTTGACTGGTGTATGTGTGTGTGTGTGTGTGTGTGTGTGTGTGTGTGTGTGTTTTCTCTTTCACTCACTCACTCACTATCTATCAGTCAATCAATTAATCCGTCTATCAATCAGTCAGTCTATCTGTATCAACTTGTATATCCGTCCATCTATTTACTTTATATATTTTTTGCATATATGTAAAGAAAAGCATATGTCTGTCCATCTGTCTATCTCTCTGCATATATCCATCTATCTGCCTCCCAAACACAACACAAGAATTACCAAGAGACATCGCAAAGCAACCAACTCATAATAATGAATCCCAAGACACAAGGCAAGCGAAAATACAAGTGAAGGAAGGAGACTCGTGGTGAGGGAGAAAGAGGAGAGTTGATAAAGATGCGAAAAGAGAAAGGAAGAAATAAAAAAGAATGGAAGCAAGGGAATGAAGTCCGAGTGCGTTAGGGAGCGAGGGAGGGAGGCAGGACACGGCGGGCAAGGGGCAGCAACGAAACACTGGCTCGAAGGTTCGTCACAAAATTCATATTCGTGAGGGCGTCCCACCACAGCGAGGTTGTCCCCGTGCGTTCCCTTCATTCCTGTCGGCCTTTTTTCTGAGAACTAACTCACTTTTTTTAACTTTGACTGTTCTCTCACCGTCTTCCTGCCTCTGCCTGTCAGTTGAAGTTAATATACATGAGAGAAAGACTATCATGCTAAAAAATCGTTGGAATGGTAATAAATAGTCATCGTATCAACATTTTAAAGTAGATAATAAAAGGGTGAACATAAACGAGGTAACAACAAAAAACAAAAACATAAAGACAACAGCAGCAGCACCAACTGAAAGACGAGGAGGAGGAGGAGGAGGAAGAGCAGGAGGAGGAGGTGCAGCAGGAGGAGGAGGAGAAAGAGAAAGAGAGGAAGGATAAAATGGGAGGTGGAGGAGGAGGGGGAGGGAAAACCATTGTCTCCTGAGCCCCGGTGAAATATTAACCCAGAGCAAGCCTCATGCATATTGCGAGAGAGGCGATGAGAAATGTTTACAAATATTAGCTTAAGACGCGCATGTACACTCACCCTCATACACACACACACACACACACACACACACACACACACACACACACACACACACACACTGCAATGTCGGGTGCGCAAGGAATAAATTAATTGAGATGTGTTGAGACAAATATAAAGAAACGAGAGTATATAATTTGGTCCTCACACACACACAAAAAAAAAAAAGAGAGAGAGAGAGAGAGAGAGAGAGAAATACCAGCCTGTGTCAATAATGCCACTATTGGAAAGGGATAATTTGAAGTTGGGAGCCGATATATAAGTTAACGTGGCGAGAGGGATAATAAATGACGCCCCATTACAAGCTTCTTCCGCCGACCTAACACTTACCGCTGCCCCACAAACAGGAACAGGCGTGGCAGCTGAACCCTTTACCGCTCGACCCACCGCTCCTTCTCCTCCTCCTCTTCCCATATTCTGCCTACCACTTACTTTTAGGGGGGAGACGATAAACATGAGGGATGGCCTTCCAATGAGCCTTGTGGGTAGGGTTGGGTGGTGAGTTTACATGTACATTAATGAAACTTTATTTGACGTGAAGGTAAAGGATGTTATGCTTAGTGTCTGTCGTATACTTCACCACTCTATCTCTTTCTCTCCATCTCTGTCTGTCTACTCATCATCTATCTATCTCCCTATCAGAGCGAGGAATGTCATAATATTTACTCTGTACTACGGCACGCTGCAGATGAAATGTAACATGCACGCAGTAATATAGTGTTACTTTGCTGATGCCAGGAATACTGAACACACACGAAGGAAACTGTAAGAAAACAAGTTTTTCGCTGACTGGATATATTTTTCAGATTCAATGCAGGAGAATCTGCACCATTAACTTTACGATTTACGATTCTTTTTTTGTGATTTACTGGAAGCATGCATATGTTCTGGCACCGGCAAATGTATTACCAATATAGTAATGCAAAGAGTTTTCCAGAACGGAAGTATGAACAGCAGACAATTTATAAGTGATTCACATAAACCTCAGAAGCATCATAAATCTTCTTCGTCTTTTGCTATGCCATGATGACCTCTCCTAGTACTGCCTTCTCCCTCAACAGGCATCACGCGGCTGCCTATCCTCGAAGGGGAGATCTCACACATCGAGATTCCCCGGCGACACTCAGCTCTTGGCCTCACCATCGTGGGCGGCGCCGACACTCCTCTGGTAAGTCAAAGCTCCTCCTCCTCCTCCTCCTCCTACTCCTCCTTTGTTTTATGATCAGATGGTGACTACGCTTTCCTGTCAACGGGCACCTAACCCTCCCCGACCATCCATCTCACTCCCCGCCGCTTCCTCTCACGTATGTCAGAGGCACACGATTAACAAACACACCAGTTGCCGTGCGATGGGACACCCCTCACAATAAACCGGAAAGGGAACAGAAGGTGGCGGTGTTTATTAACGTACTAATGACACACACACACACACACACACACACACACACACTGAAAATGTGACAGTCATCTTAAGGAACATGTCTTTATGATGCGCTACGAAAATTTGGCAACATGTTACTTCCAGTCAAAGGTAACAACATATAAGAAACTTATTTCATGAAAAAAATATATATAAAAGAAAATTGCTCGTTCACATCAATGACGGATTACGTTGAGGTAAGATGGAGACAGGCAAATGAAATGCTACAAACACGAACAGCACATAGGGTTCGCTGCATCCCGTGGAGGGTCACACACCTGTACACCTTGGTCAGAAATTGTCTTCCTAGGCCTCGAATGTGTTTGCTTGGCCCGGCAGCAGCCAAGTGTGTCTGGGAGCACCGCGTCACCCCCCGTGGCGTCCAACGAGGCCCAAAGTTTTCATGTATCTCCATGTACATTCATAATTATCGGATAGTTTTATTTTCATTTCTGCCTCTAATACTGTAATACCAACATCTTCGTTTCATAATATTCATACTTTACTATACGTACATTTCAGCGGCGGACAAACGCTGTTTTTCGCAAATATCTTCTAAACGATTATTAACTAAGAGCATGGTACAATTCCATGGAGACAAGACGTATTTCACGTTGATAATTACTGCACAACACCTGGGTGCGCCTCGGCAGTCAATGAGTTATACCCTGCCTCTGCAAGTCATAGTCTCGGCCTGGGGAAGGGGGGTGGTGTGAGTAGGGGGGTGAAGAGGGAAACGAGGAGGCCGGGGATACTGCAATATTGGGGTAGGGAAGGAGTGGTCTGGGGGTTGTTCGGGGCGTTGGTGGAGGGGTTAGACGAGAACCCCACACTCGTCCGATTCTGTATAACACCTTAGATATGATGACTGGATTAGGCTTAATATCAGTCAGTAAACTCCTCACATAACACATATAGTAATGTGGTATGTTAGCCATAAATTAGGTCCGGATGTTAATTGTAGTGTTCTGAAATATCATACTGATCCAACGATTCGTTTAGGAGATATTTGCGAAAAACAGCGTTTGTCCGCCGCTGAAATGTAAAGTAGTTTTCACTATTTGTTATGATTTTACCTTAGGGATGATAATATAATTAAACTATGAAACATGAATGAATTTCCAATGATCCTGTGTGTTTATTAAGTCTCAAGCGTGTCAAGAAAATTTCATAAGAATATTAATCGATGTTTTTCCTTTACCTTTTAATGTATTTAGAATGTACACTTACAACACAACAAATTAGCTGGCTGTTGCAAAAAAATATTAACCATAAAGTAATATTTCGTTCCAAATAGTTTTACTGTTACGGATAACAAAATATATGAAAATTAGTTAAAAACAAAACAATGTGAGCACGTAATTATAATTAGCATGCAAAAGTTTTAATTGACTAAATTACTACCTTTTTCCACTAAGCAAGGCTTGAGAAATTAACGAGACTGATAGCTTCCACACTCGTGTTTCCTCCTCTTTTCTACTCCGGTAATTACTCGCAGGGTATCTGCAATGGCTTCCATTTTGTTTCACTCACAAGAATGTTTTCTGGTTAAACGAAATATACACTTTCGATATAATAGTTTATCTTCTGACAGTCTTTAAAAAGGTGAGCAAAAACAGCCGTCCGCTGTTAGTGCTGTCTGTGCAAACCAGTTCCGCCGCAAAAGTGGAAATTTTCAATGGAGTGTCGACTATTACAGTGGAATTACTTCTTTTGAGTTTATATTTTTTCCCGACGGATTCACTCGGAACACCTGCGTGCGGGAAAAAGTCTAATTGCCGCCTCGGTGCAAACGCGGCCCAGACTAAATTGTGGCTCGCTAAACGAGGGCGTGTGTGTTTTATCTTCCTTAATTCTATAGATTATGTAAGCCTCTTCAGCTAGGTTTTGTAATTCCCACAAAAAAATCAAAAGTATGATGTTCTAGTCAGCCATATGTCTTCATAATTCTCCCAATAATGCTTGTAGGTACATTAACCTTCATTTACTATAACGGGCGGGGCCTCAGTTCACAGTTGATTGATTTAAACTAAAGAGTTCGATCAAGTCAGACTGACCAAGTGGGACCTAAGATAGGGAGACAGTGGCTGAGTGGTTAGCGTGCGGGTCCCGCGTTCCCCGAGTTCTGGACAATGCGGGTTCGAGTCTGCCGCTACCACCTGCGATTTTTCAGTTACCGCCGAGTGGCCTAAGACTACCCACATGTTGTCCTGAAGACCACCTATCAACCCGGACTCTAGAAGAGCTAGCCAAGGGAATCAAGAATGAGCTCCGGGGGGCAGCATGAGCCAAGAATACATGGCGCCACTATAAACACTTGCCTGCGCCATGACGGGCTTGCACTGACCACCAGGACCCTACAGAAAGCCTACCGGCGCTATAGACCAGAACGTAATAAAAAAAAGAGATGTTCAACAACCATGATCAGTTAGAGAAAATGGTCATTCATAAGAAAACTCTAGAAACCGTAAATAATTATGTATACTTTTGACAACTGATACAAGCGAATCACTCACTAGAACCAAAACTAACAAGGCATACAAGGCTGGGCTGGAGTGCGTTTGGATAGCAAGGTGGGAGGCTCTCTTCCGTTGTGCTTCAAGCAAAGGGTTGTGCATCATTGTGTTCCCAGGCACGAGTTCTGAACAGACATGAACACTGATGGCCGTCTGTTCCATGTGAGCATGCTTTGTTTCATTCCCCTTTAACCCTAGTTGTAGACCTTCCTTGTTTAATTCTACCGTATACTACACTACTGAGCTCCGTGTGTGTGTTTGTGTTTGTGTGTGCATGTGTGTGTGTGGGTGTGGGTGTGGGTGCGTGCGTGCGTGCGTGCGTCCGTGCGTGCGTGCGTGCGTGCGTGCGTGTGTGTGTGTGTGTGTGTGTGTGTGTGTGTGTGTGTGTGTGTGTGTGTGTACTCAAGCTTCAACAATGAATAATATTTTTCAGTGATCAACTCTCACGTGGGGAAGAACCAGGGATGTGATGGAAAGCTATAAAGGGTTCGTGGGACCTCTCCCTCTTAAAGTGGAAGACAAGTAAGAAGGGACATACTGCAAATATATTTTAAAACCCACATCTCTTTCAGGGACCAACATGATGTAAGCTATTTTGATGACCTTGGTTCATGTCACTTTGTCGTCAAAGAAAAAACCCTGACTGACTGATTTACCACGTCAATGGTTGTACGTATTGTATGGAAGGAAGGATGCGCGCGTCACCAAAGCCCGCGACTATCCCGCTTGAAGCCCACAGAGCTATAGACTTGAGGGTTCAACTCCAATCTCTCGCCACGGTGAGAGATGAAGCCACTGCTCCTGCCTGTCGGCCGCCATAGGGTGACGGATTGGCGACCTTTCCATGATTCCACATGTTTACACTTAGCCACTATTAGCCAGCCACCATCATGATATTTTGGAAAACTGAGCCGATCATCGTGTTGATGCGACATTGCTGCATATCATGGTCACAAATTTATTGCACTTAGGTATACCTACAAAAATATAACGAGAAAAAATATAGTAGTGTATAAACATTTTTGTTCACCTTTTTTGTTTCAACTCCTTGTCATTCGTTTACTTTTTATTGCATTAGATTTTCGTTTACAGTTTTAAATTCAGCACATTTTTACGATTGAGATGGTGTATGACATGTACCAATGTAACAATAACCAGGGGGTAAAAAATGGACAAGAAAATAACGTCTATCTGACAGAGGATCGCCGAGGCGCTGGTGGGCAGGGAGGAAAATTAAGGTGTTATTATTTTATGGATTTATTGAATGAAACTAATGCTAAGTACTATTACTACATACTATACAGAGAGAGAGAGAGAGAGAGAGAGAGAGAGAGAGAGAGAGAGAGAGAGAGAGAGAGAGAGAGAGAGAGATTGACATAGATACATAGACTCTAGAGAGAGAGAGAGAGAGAGAGAGAGAGAGAGAGAGAGAGAGAGAGAGAGAGAGAGAGAGAGAGAGAGAGAGAGAGAGAGAGAGAGAGAGAGAGAGAGAGAGAGAGAGAGAGAGAGAGAGAGAGAGGGACAGAGAGAGAGAGAGAGAGAGAAGAGAGAGAGAGAGAGAAGAGAAGAGAGAGAGAGAGAGAGAGAGAGAGAGAGAGAGAGAGAGAGAGAGAGAGAGAGAGAGAGAGAGAGAGAGAGAGAGAGAGAGAGAGAGAGGAGAGACGACTAATAGGCACTCGAGCAGCTGCCACTGGAATATAATACTTTCCCTTTACCACTGCACTAATGGCTTCCTTTTAAAGTATTCTATGCGTCCATTGTTTCTCGTGTGTGTGTGTGTGTGTGTGTGTGTGCGTCGTTTCACCATATAAGTTCAAACGCTACACTTTTTTGTCATTATTTTGTTACTGACTCTATAAAGAATAAATTCCACAGCTGTATTCACAAAATATTTAACTGTGCATTATTCACGGCCGTCGTAACGTGCACCGGGAGGAGCAAATAGATGAGTCGATTTAAAAATTTACCCGCTCGAAATTAGTAAGACCTTTAAAATAGGTCCTACACTAGCATGATCAATAAAAGATCAAGTTCGTTGGCGCCACATCCTCTTGTGGTGACAGGTGTGCTACGGGAAGACAGGTGCAGAGTTTAGGTTCAGAGAGAATGTAGAGACAGGCGAGGGACGGAGGAAAGCAATTTAAGAGTGTTATCAAGCTCCTCCTCCTTACCCTCGGATGAAGGGGCGGGCGCGATCGTTGGTTTGGGAGGCAATTTCGTTATGGTAAATATTGGCATAGAGGATGACTGATTGACTCAAAGGAATTTCTTATTACATGACGCGATTCCGAATTTTTTTCTCGGCACCGAACTAGTATATATATATATATATATATATATATATATATATATATATATATATATATATATATATATATATATATATATATATATATATATATATATATATATATATATATATATATATATATATATATATATATATATATGAGGGAATCAAGACACCTCTCCTCCCGAAATTGACCTATCTTTCGACCACTCGTATATACAGATGCTATATTTTTTTTATAGTGGTGCCCGTTATGTTTGGCTCATGCTGCCCCCCCGGAACTCATTCTTGATTCACTGGACGGTTTCTTCTAGAGTATCCCATGTGGGATTCGAACCGACGTTGTCCATGGCGCCGTGAATGAGAGCCCAGCACACTAACCACTCAGCCACCGCCTACATATATATATATATATATATATATATATATATATATATATATATATATATATATATATATCTCTCTCTCTCTCTCTCTCTCTCTCTCTCTCTCTATATATATATATATATATATATATATATATATATATGTATGTATGTATGCTTCTATACATACATAAGTAAATTAATACATACATACAAACATATATACCTACAT
>NC_066549.1:10478653-10533653 GCF_024679095.1 Eriocheir sinensis | reverse complement strand
ATAGTGGCGCCATCTTGCATTGGCTCATGCTGCCCCCCGGAACTCGTTCTTGATTCGCTTGGACGGCTTCCTCTAGAGTCCGGGTTGATGGGTGGTCTTCAGGACAGCATGTGGGTAGTTTTAAGCCACTCGGCGGTGACTGAAAAATCCGAGTGGTAGCGTGGGGATTCGAACCCGCGTCGTCCATCACGCGGTGAATGTGAGCCCAGTACGCTACCAGTTCGGCCACCGCCTACCCGTGTGTGAGTGTGTGTGTGTGTTTGAGTAATTTACCACAGCCTGATCACGTGCTAGACTCGTAATCCCCATTTAGTGCCTTATTGGAAAGAACTTTGGAGCTCGTTTTAACGTATCAACGGGTACTGCTAGGGCCTTACACATCACATTCATCTTCCTTGCTCAAGGGTGAATAGTAATTAACAGCTTGTCACCGGAATTTTGTGGGGAACCTGAACAGGGCTTGAACTTCAGTTTGTCACGTCAGCCTTTCAAGGCAAAGCGCTAGAGGTGTCACCGGTCCATAGCGTAGCCGTAGTGGATGCCTCAGCCTGTTACCCGGCAGGCTGAGCCTCGAGTCGCGCTCAGACCACTATTGTCTTTTATTGCTGACAGAAGTAGTTACTCTCTTTCCTTGAGCAAGGGGATGAGCGTATGCGGTGTGTGAGGTCCCAGCGTTACCCATAGATCTGATCTCTGAGCTCAAAATTAAGCTCTTTCCAGAAGAATACGGAGTGGCGATCACAAGTTCACCACGTGATCAGGCCGTGGGTGAATGAAACACACACACACACACACACACACACACACACACACACACACACACACATTTGCTGATAATCATGATATTCAAGAGGTTCAACATATGCGTTGTAGTCATCTTTTTTTTCTTCAGCACAGGGGAATTCGTTTCGTACAAATAAGGATTCAGGCAGTGATAAAGGAATCGTGGCAAACACTGGGTCATTTTCTTATTACTGCCCATGGAGCTAGGTGGCTCTCACCCTTCAGTGGTGCAGGATAATTTTATTTGAGTGTGGCTGCCTTGATATATGGGTCGAGTTGCCCATGCTGCCCCCTGGCTCTCCTCTTGACTAAAGCCGTTGAAGTAAGAGTTGAGTGAAGATCTAGAAAGCATATGGGTAATCTTCCGCCAGTCGACGATGGTTGAAATTTGTCGTCTCCTTACAGTCGGACTTGAACCCATGTCTTCGGGATCACTACGTTCGCGCCCTAACCACTCGGCCACTATGTTCCCAAATAGTAAAGTTGTGTGCATACGCTGTAGCTGCGCGTGGTTGTAGTGCTCTTCTCCGTACCGCTGACCCTTTGAATCTGAAGTGGGTAAGAAACCATTACCCTGGGACACGAGCCAATATGAAGTCCGGCATTGCTAGTTTACCATTCCCAGGTTTTCCCAGGTGGTCAGTTGAGTAATTCTTCTCAGCAGATGCGACTTTGGTGTGCTGATTTGTGCATCCCGATATAAAATTATGCAGGAAGCAACCAAAGTACAGCCTGCCTGCTCCGATTTTTTTTTTTCAAATTTTCCACAAACGGGTGACTGAGGAAATCATTAGGTGAACTATGTAACCAGAGATATCACAGTATGTTTACCATAGTCTGAAGCAAACAATACCGACCTGACCGCCAGGAAAAACAATTTAGTTTTTACTCCTCTAACATTATATTTTATTGACATAATGGAGACGGTGGTGGCGATGCAACAGCGCTGGTAGTTGAGTGGTATGTGCGTAGTGGTGGCAGCTTGTCCCAGGCATTGGGCGTTTTTTTTTTTTTTTTTTTTACAGCCCCGCCTATAGCGCCGGTAGGCTTTTTTCAGGGCCAGATGGTCGGCCCAGGCTCGTCATGGCGCAGGCAATTTTTATAGTGGCGCCAGTTTTGATTGGCTCATGCTGCCCCCCGGAACTCATTCTTGATTCACTGGACGGTCTCTTCTAGAGTCCGGTTTGATGGGTGGTCTTCTGGACAGCATGTGGGTAGTCTTAGGCCACTCGGCGGTGACTGAAAAATCCCAGGTGGTAGCGTGGGGATTCGAACCGACGTTGTCCATGGCGTGGTGAATGTGAGCCCAGCACGCTAACCACTCAGCCACCGATTACCCCTCCCTGTGTATGAAGCGGTAGGCATGCACTCCCACCACTATCTCCCTTCCTCCAGTGAATTGTGGAGGTGGTGTTACAGAGATGACTGTATTCCTAACCCAACTTTCCTCTTTGTCCAGCGGTGCGTGGTGGTACAGGAAGTGTTCCCGGACGGCCTGGTTGCTCAGGATGGACGCCTTCAGCCCGGCGATCAGATTATAGAGGTAGACGGGGTGGACATGACTTCCGCAACTCATCAGGCTGTGTGTCAGGCCTTGCGGAGGCCCAACGCCGTGTTGCGCCTCGGTGTCTACCGTGAGAGGATCGAAGCGTACCGCACTTCTCCTCCCCCCGGACATGAGGACATACACGGCACCCCAATGGAAAGTGTGGAACAAGGTGAGAATACTCATTGATTTTCCAAGAGGTCAGGCAGATGACGACATGCTCCTTCCTTTACTTGCATACACGTTAACGAGCTTCATCACCATCAGCTGTGGTAACAAACACAAAAACGGGCCTTCAATGCCTCAAACACGACTCGGCATCAATCAGCAAGATAGGCAAATGCAGTGATTTTCTCTTCAAATCCACGCAGCAGGAAGTAGGTCTCGTGTATATCAACAATGGAAAGACAGACGACCTCGGCAGCAATCAGTCTCATTCAGGACTGGGTTCCCTTTCATCATATAGCTGTAATCACACGTTATTTTCAAAATAATGACATTTCCTGAATAATATATATATATATATATATATATATATATATATATATATATATATATATATATATATATATATATATATATATATATATATATATATATATATATATATATATATATGTGTGTGTGTGTGTGTCTGTGTGTGTGTGTGTGTGTGTGTGTGTGTGTGTGTGTGTGTGTGTGTGTGTTGTTGTAGCCAAGAAGTAAATTCTCTTTCAGGCAGACGAGATTAAAGACTACTGCAATTTCAGCATTATTCAGCTTCTGGTGTGTATACATTATATATATATATATATATATATATATATATATATATATATATATATATATATATATATATATATATATATATATATATATATATATATAATATATATATATATATATATACACTTAGATTGCACGTGCCCTCGATTTTCATTTATGTCACATTGACCTCGAACCATGGAGAGAAGTAACCCATTCCGCCGGGACACAAGGCCGGTGTGACATCTGGGTTACCACAGTTTACCTTTCCCAGGATTCTCTGGGTACATATTTATCGACCAGCCCAAAAGGGACGCTGAACAACTGGGTGGGCTGAACGCCATACCCGGGCCGGGAGTAAAACCCAGGCTGGCAGATTCCTAGCTGGGTGTGCTATCCACGTCACAGAGGCACATATATATGGGGGTGTGAATAATGATAATCCTAATCATTGTCATTATTATTAAATGTTATTATTACCGTTCTCATTAGTAATAGTTGTAGTTCTGGTGGTAGTAGTAGTAGTAGTAGTAGTAGTAGTAGTAGTAGTAGTAGTAGTAGTAGTAGTACTAGTACATAGAATTATTACTATTATTATTGTAATCATCATCATCACCATCATCGTCATATCCAACAATTTTATGGTCGATTTGGGAGCACAATCATGAAAATTTGCAACTACGTATATTGTTGGAGGACATTCCTAGATATGAAGTTACACAACTAAGTTAAAATTTATAAAAACATGAGGTGGATGTTGATGACAAGAGATCATCATCTTTAAACCCTAAATAAGCCTTAACCTGTACCCCTGATCCTCCACTCATGACACTCCCCACCCCACAGGTGAAATGATGGCTGTTACGCTACGTAAGGAAAGCAGCCGACAGCTGGGGCTAAAACTTGGGGGGCGCCGCACCGAGCCAGGGATCTTCGTGATGGATGTGCTGGAGGGTTCTGTGGCGGCCCAGGATGGACGGCTCCATCCACATGACCGCATCCTAGCCATCAATGGAGCGGATGTGCGTTATGCCCGTCTGGACCATGCCTCCACCCTCATCCAGGAGTCTCAGAACCGAGTGAGCCTGATAGTGCGCCGAGGACCGGGACCCACCGCATTTGAGTACAGTGGTCGTGCCACTGTCCCATCGCCTGAATGTCCACCCCACGCCTGGCGCTGCAGCCCCAGTGACAACGGGTCTCAAGGCTCACAAGGGGAGGAGCGGAGTGTCAGTGAGGGTGGGTGTGGGGGCGGTCCTCTACAGTATGGCCGATCGGCTTCCTGTGACTCTCTAAGTGACCACAGTCTTGTGTCATCCTCCATGCTCTCATCCCCCAGCACAGGCCTGCCCTCTGATGCAGGAGGAGGGGCTGGTTCTCCTCCTAGAGGCATCTCTCCCACCACATCATCTCCCAGTTATTGCACCTCGGACACTGATGACGTGGATATACATCCCCACCAAGCAGCCAGTGACCCACACTACCAAGCACATCACCATTCCCATCAAGCTGCCGTCAACCCTCAAGTTGACCACAATGTTCACCACACTACCTCTATCTCCCTGCCAGTCACTCCCAGGGGAGGCCAGGTGCCCGACGACACTCATGAATTTGTTGCTGGCCTGAGGCGGCTCCTGCATTCAGAAAATCAGCAACTCCAACAGAAGAATATCACCATAAAAAAGGTATGAGGTTCAATCATAATTACATCACCATTATGTGCAGTAATGTGAAAGTAACAGTTAAACCAACGGCTGCAGTAACTACTAACTAACAATTCTCTGGCAGGGTGTGCGAGAGAGCCTGGGCATGAGGATAGGTGGTGGCCTCGGCAGTAATGAAGGGGACACGCCCATCTATATCGCAAATATCAATACACAGGGACCTGTTGGCAGGCGACGCTCCGTGAAGGTACATCATGTAATACGCAGTGTTACAAACAAACACACACACACACACACACACACACACACACACACACACACATACTCAATTTTTTTACAATGTATAATATTTAAATCATTGGGCAGTAGTTAGTACATTACATTCTTTGATTTTATAGTCATAAAACACTCTGTACCACTGTCTACAAAATGGAGTCTCATTCTAATGCTTTCAATCAGTGCCTGAAGCAACTTTTTATCAACAGAAGGGAGACGTGGTGCTGTCGGTGAACGGGCAGTCACTGGTGGGCCTGACGCATGGGCAGGCTGTGGCGCTACTCAAGGCAACGGCCGAGCTGTCCAGTGTCACACTTTCGCTCCTCGACGGACCAGAAACATCGCTGGGCTCCGCCAACTTTGTGCCGTCATGGCTCTTCTGGCAAAAGCTACCTCGCTCCCTGCATGTCTCCAAGAGCGTGGTGCTGCACCGTGCTCCTGGTGCCTCGCTGGGCTTCAGCATTGTGGGCGGTGCTGACCCTCAGCGCGGCGCAGAGCCCATCCACGTGCTGTTCGTGGTGCAGTCCTCGCCAGCAGCAGCTGACGGAAAACTGCGCTGTGGCGACCGACTGCTGGCAGTGGATGGCCACCCACTGGAGCTGGTGCGGCATGCAGCCGCCGTGGCCCTGCTCAAGCAGGCTGGGCAGCGGGTGCACCTGCAGGTTGTGTCCTGGCTGGGCACGGAGCTGTGACCTACTCTGCAGATCATATTCAAGCCTGGCTGGTCAGAATTGCTACCCTCAAGACTGACACATCATTATGAGGAATGGCTGTGTGGACAAGCATGTCCCACAAGTTCTATTACAGTCACAAGCTTTTTAGTTTCCATTACTTCACCACCAAAAATACAAATGATCAGATGAATTGCCTCACCTGTACACTAATTTAACAGAAGCTTTTTTTCCCATTGTGTAAGCAATCAACATCAGTGATGCCTTCATTTCTATTCATACCGAGTTTCTACTCATCATTTCCATAAACTTTTCAAATTTCTGCATGGAGAATGATTGGTTCTTCATAGGTATAGGCTACACGTTCCTGTATGTGCGTGCATACAACATGCAAAGGTGGTTCTAAATCATTTTGAGATCAACGCTTAGTCTTAAAATAAAATTATACTTGTTACTTCGTTTCCTATGATTTTACTGAATCTAAGGCACTTATTTATGCAGTCCAGTATCTTTTATCAAACAAAAAAATCAGGTACATAACTATTTTTATTTTTCATTGTGCAAATGAGGCAACTATTATTTGAAAATTTTCACACTAATGGAAAAATTCACACAAGGTACCCTGCTGTGCCTCAGACACTCATACCCCATAACCAAGAAGGCCCTGCCTGTCTCTCTGTAAAATTAATGGAAAGCATTATGCTTTCATGGTCATGATGATGATGAATATAATGATGACGATCATGCAGTGTCAATAATCCAAGGTTTCACAACTAACAAAGTGCAGATTCCCCGTGCATCTTTGCTACAATTCATGACATGTCAGAAACACTAACTATATAGTAAGCCATTGCTCACCAGTGTACACTGTAATAAGAATTGATAAGATCTTTGATATATTCACATATAGGTTTTCCAGCTTACAAAACCTTACTCTGCTAATCTTACTATTCAAGATAACGGTGATGCGGGCTGTGGAGCAAAGGCAAGTGCAGGGTTCTGCAGTAAGACATGTCTAATAAACCATTCAGTAAACAGCAGCAGCTTGGATAGCAGGTGTATAGAACAACTAAATATCCACATGAGTCATCAGAATATATTTTCTTGCCTTGGAGTGTATAGTGGCTTATTTGTTTTATTAGTTTCTAAGCAAATATGAAATTGTGTAAGTAATAGTATGACTTTCTTCTAATATAATAAGAAGATACTATATTTTTAACTTGCTGGGAATAAAAATGCTCAATGTTATTTTGCCAAGGTGTGTGTTTAAGGGGTGAGGTGCACAGCATTATCACAATGGAAACCACTGACTCATTTTCTCATGAGGAAAGGCACTGTCAGCCTACTCTATTTCTACCATAGTGCAGACTAATGGTGACCTCTCTTTCCTGTGCAGTGCAATCTACTCTCTCATCACCAATGCAGGCCAGTTTTCAAAATACTAATTACAACTACCACCTAAAAACAAGATGACAAATGGTAACAAAACTATGGTTGAATACTTTTATTTCATCTTTTTTTTTTTTCTCTCCGAGTCTTAGTATTGGAGGATTTCTTGCAATTGAATTTGCTGATGTGAAAGCTTTGGTAAATAACACTGTGCCACAGGGATGAATCATCATTAACAAAACAAATCACAGTATAAACATTATTTACTCTATTCTGTGATGTAAAATATTAGTCACTGATATACCGGCATATTCTTTCATTTTCTGTCATGATTTAATGGGTAGGCATAGTTATTAGGAAAAAGGTATATTTAGGAAAAGGTATGCATAAACAATAACTTGGAACTAAAGATGTGGAGGCACTGTACTGCACAAGGAGTCAAGGCAATCAACAAAAACTACTTCCACCAACTACATCCCCATCACAACTTCTGCTACTGCTACTACTACTACTACTGCTTCTACCATAACCATCTAAACTACTACTGTACTACCATAGGTGTAAATTCCGTTTTATGATAATAATGAGCTCTTGGGAACCCCATCATACAACAACTCATCAACCCTGTTACAATATGTGTTCTTTGACTACCATAACTGCCCTTCAGAAGTGTAAAGCAAACACTTTCATAAGTTATGAATGCATGTTTAACATATTATCAGTATGAGAGGCAGTGCGAATTCCCAATCTGTTGTAGGATGGCTCAATTATCCCACAATAGACAGCAATAATAAGCAAAAAAAGCCTCCCAAGTAAGTAGACAGACTAGGTGAGGATGAACATAGCAGCAACACCATAGATGAATAAAATGTACAGCAAACTTAAATTAACAGTCTAATCCAAACTTAAATTGAAGTTCCCACTTAAGTGAAGTTCCAGTATTTTTTGCTCAATTTAGTGATATGTTCCACAAAATTGAATGCTATTTTTTAAAAATTTTGGAAAAATACATTGTACACCCTCAAGACTGGCACAAGTTTTTGATGGGCACTCATGCCTCTCCTGTGCCATGACACTTAAACACTAGTCCATCCAATAATTTATTGATGTGTTTAATTAATGTGTCAATCAATGACTGACACATTAGGTCAAGTTCATATAGATTTAATAAACTAAATTTTAACTTAATGAGCTAATTCCACTAAATTGAGCAAAAAATAACAGAAAATGCACTGGGAACATGTAGCCTTCAGCATGCTCTGAGCTCAGTTTCAAAATATGGGAGCGTGGATGAGTAACTGAGTTATCAGTATATTTACTTTCTCTCATTTTAAGGGACAATGTGTATAAATTGGAGCAGATCATTATCAATATCACAGATCACTATCACTGGAGCAGATTTAACATGTTAGATGAACTTAGATCTGATAATCTCACATATGTCAGACTTATCATACAAAATGACTTTTCCTGTACTACTACTGCTACTACCACTACTACTACTACTACTACTACTACTACTACTACTATTACTACTACAACTACTATAGTTCAATTAATTATAATTATAAAGTCGATGATTTCACCATAACTAAGTCAAATACCTACATTCTCTTTTCAATGCAGGATACCTAGAGAAGCAGATGACCACTTTAGAAACAAAAGTATATTAAGAAAAAAGTAGAAACTATAAATATATCTGATAAAGCTCAACTTTGCCAGCAATAACAGAGCTTCCTAATTTCTACTGACATCACCAAGTACTTAACAAACACATATTATAATTTAAAAACATAATACATAACAATGACTTTTCAAATGAAATTCAACAATCTTCAGGTAGAGACTAACTTATCTGAATAACAGCCCCAATCAGACAACAACACTGGAGGAACAAACATCTACCCTCATCTGCCTTAAATAAACAAAACCAAGATGCCAATTTCAACCAAGTAGTGGTATGGAAGAATATATGATGTATACATATATTTCTTGCAGCACAAAATGATACACATCAAAAGGTGTACCTAAATTTACAGAAAATTATTTTTCTCAATATGTTATGCAATATTTCACCACAGCTGCCAACTATTACTTGAATCTATTTACGGTGATGAATTGGGAGTACACACCAAATCTACTTTCCTTACTCAAAATATATTAGCAAATAAACAGATATTCATCAGGGTTCACAATAATTATCAGCATTATATTTTATAAGCTTATGAAGTTTAAGGACTTCCTTAATGGCACATAACTGATGTGGAAGCCAGACAACAACAATAAACGTACTATGTACACGGAAATATATGGTGAGGTCAGAGGTGAAGTGATGTACTGTGAGTCTGGATTAAAAATGCTTGTGCCAACATGCCTCCAACTGATAGCCACCTGTGCACTGATACCTGACAAATACCTTTATGCTTAATGTTTTCTAACTTTATGATAAATTATTGCCAACTGTAGGCATACTTGTCCCAGGCAATATACTCTAAAGTGTTATGGGTGCTTAAGATACTAGCACTAAAGACTGGCTGAGTAGTGAAAAGTTTTATAAAGTAAACATGTGAGGAGGGAAAGTCTTATTCCATGAACTTCAGTCATCATTTATGCAAAGATTTAGAGACTATATACAAAGAGCAAATTTCAGGGATTCTTTTTGTGGTAGAGGTTAACGCACCTGGCTACCCGATCCAGATTTGAGTCCAGTCAGGGTAGTCAGCACTTGGCCCACCTAAATGTTTATCCACCATTTAAAGAAGGTCAGTAAAAGGGTACCTGGGTAAACCTGGGGAAGCTAAACTGTGGTAACCCAGATGTCCTACTTGCCCTGTGTCCCAAGGCAATAGGGTCTTACTGACCACAGGCTACAGGGCCAAAGAGACAGAGATGAACACCAAGGAAATGGAAACTTAGCATGAGCCTCCAACTTTTCCTTTGCCATTTCAAAAGAATAACATCAGGTCAATAAAAAAAGAACTGGAATCTAACACTAGTCTTGAAGAAAACAAGTATGAAACTAAAGCTGTACCTTGATGCAAGAAATCAAAAACCTCTAATTCTTGTGAATGCTATTCATTGGCATTTATAAACATTTCAATAAACACATTATTCTTTGCTTATGAAGGAAATTCTATACAACAAATAAGTGAGTATTATATTTAAATGCAAATCTAAATTAATGAAATTAATCTCAGAAGTAAACTTTTATGGATTTATTTTTTCTTTCTCTTAATAAGCTGCTTTTGTTACAAAATGAGACAACTTTGGGTGGAGCAATGTGCCTTGTAGTGTCAGCCTTATAATTATGAGGCCACACACTCTGAGGAACTCTCCTTGCCATACACCATGCATGACAAACAACTTGTGAGGTACCTTGACAGCCTCACAAGACACCTGCTATAGTTGCTCATCTATGGTGTAAATCAATTAAAAGAATATATGATAGTTTGCTACCATTGTGCTCTTAAATCAAGATCTTCAAATAAAATTGTTTTTCTTAGATGTGATAATTGCCACCCACATGGGGGAAAGCAATACACAAGTCTGAATGTTCCAGAATAATTCAACATGAAATCTATTGAAACTGGTAATCATTGTGAAGCTGAAAACTAACATCAAAACAAGCATATGTTTAGACTAGAAACTAAGATACCTAGCAATGTACGTACTTGAGTAACCTATATAGACATCTATGGCCCCTTTGTACTATACTGTAACTGTAACTTAGCAAATACTTGCATCCAGTCTGTTACCCTAGTAACATAGGATCCTTCCAACTATCTATTTACCCACTAGCAACTTCCTAGTGAAAGAGAGAAGAGGGAGAAAGAAAATGATGTACTATACAGAGCTAGTGAAAAATCTGTATCTATTAATTCCACATAGACATCATAATTTATTTAGGTATTGCACCTTGACTTTGGTGGGCAATCACTCCTTCACTAAGACCATGGGAGGTGAAGGAAGAACTACCTTGAGTGCCTGCTTGTTAGAGCTGTGTGAGAACTGAGTGAAAAGAAACCCCTCAATAGGATATAAATGACATTTTGTGCTGTGACTGTGTGAAGGAAAATTAAAAATGTTAAATAAAGGGTGAAAAGAAATAATCAGAATGGTAACTTAGTTTGTTTTGTGGTGTGCATGTGAAACTGAACAGTGGGTAAGTGAGCAGCAGACACACAAAAGCTCTGCATGGTACATCTAAGTCTCACATATATCAGCACATTGGACAGGGTGAGTGATAGAGGGAGATTAGGAAAGGCAGCAAGCATTTTGTATTCCTGAATACAAACTGACATTAAAAAAAAAATATTGGAAGTCACTCTTTACTTCCCTTCAATCTATAATGCTTCACTTAGAACAAAATCTTCATCTTTGTGTTTATTTATTCATAAACAGATGTTAAAAACCCTTTATCTGTACAAAATTAGACTAGTAACATGTTATTTGATTCTTCATGAAAGAGAAAGAAGTCAACAATGAAAATTTGAATTTGAAAATTACCTAAAAATGAATACAAGTGAGGCAACCAGGCTCCACTGCGTCAATACAATAACACCAAAAAGAGAGAAAGAAAAAGAGAGAGAGAGAGAGAGAGAGAGAGAGAGAGAGAGAGAGAGAGAGAGAGAGAGAGAGAGAGAGAGAGAGAGAGAGAGAGAGAGAGAGAGAGAGAGAGAGAGAGAGAGAGAGAGAGAGAGAGAGAGAGAAAAAAACTTCTCCCAAAATATGTTCATCTTAATCTTGCCTTTCATTTACTGTTCAGAGGGGCATACACACATGCCCATCATATTTCATAATACCCATCTTACTTGTCATCCATAATATCCTAGAACTATCCATGTTTATCCATTCCCACCCACACTCTTGGAGAGACCAATACCACACACCCTTCCTTACCTCTCCCCTTCTCTACGCTGCCCACACTTCTACACTTTCCCACAGCCTCTCTATATCACTTCCCAACACCGTATCCTTTCAGGTGCATTTCCCAATACCTGACACATCTACCTCTCTTTTCCCCAATGTTTCTATACTTTATCTCTCCTTGCCTTCATTATTCAGTCCATTCATATTCACAGATATCTTATGGAGCACCTCCTTCTTCTCTTCCTCTCTTTCCCCAGGACATAGATATTTTCCAGCTACCCACAAAGGGGCGAATGACAGCTGGCAGGATCAACATTGCTCCTTTGCAGAGGGACACAATGCATTGGAGTATCAGAAACCAGAGGCTAAGATTATGTTACGCACAAAAAAAAAAAAAAATACAGGATCCACTGCCACAGCTCATGGAGAATAAGAATACATATATACAAAATTGAAAATAAACTCCATAAAAAACTAAATATTTGATCTTCCATTTAATTTCTCAATATATAAAAATAAAAGACAAGTCAAACCATAAAAGGATGGCTAAAATGAATTGTGGTGGAATAACAAGGCCACGCTGTGAAGGCGGGGTACGGCTTGATTACCACAAGCAACACTTGCAATAGTCCTTGAGGTGCTGCTAGTTCTCAAATATCCAATATTGTAGCTTTACAGTGTAATAGTTAATCTAAAGCCTCACTGATTACGATACTGCCACGGCACAAATCAGTAATAAAGCAATAGTCTGGCTCGGCTAATCGTACGGTTCAAAGGTGCCATGTGAAGAATAATCCAAGAGTGCAGAGTTGCCACGTTTTTAACCCCACGTTGGTTGCCTCTCTCTCTCTCTCTCTCTCTCTCTCGTGGTGTTACCGCCGCGAGGATTTGAACGTATTTTTTTCTTACTATTGTCAGCTGACTTTAACGTACATTCCTTCACAATATAATCTAAATATAATTGTGAAACTACTTACACATCACAAAATGAAAGGGAAACTCAATAAGAAGTATAGCATTTATAACACCACTGTAAAATATGTATGCCACATTTCTTTTTATGCTTAGAAAATATCTTGTCCATAATAAGTTGAATGTTCTTTTATACGTTATAATACTAAGATTAAATGTGTATGCATACTTGCTGATCATATTTGCCATGGTTTTACTTATATTAGAACATTTTTACATCGCAGGCTAGGAGACACACAGCAACGCTGTACAAGAGGATCCACTATGCTGAACTCGCCCATAACCGCACGTTTAGTTGAGCCAGACTATAGAATAAACTCAATGCCCTCAGCACACTTAAAAGCACCAACTTTGGTCAACAAAGACTTTTAGACTACAGTATATAAACAGTACATTCACACTTCCTTAACTATGCTTTTCCCTCATGGTATTCTACTACTGTATATGGCAGGAGGTGGTGGCTCAGTGGTCAGCACACAAGCATGGTGTCCTGAAGGACCTGAGCTCAAGTCCCACCCCCTGCTACAATTTTCAGTCATGGCTGAGTGGCTTATAACTACATACATACTGTCCTGATGACTACCTATCAACCCTGACTCTGGCAAAACTCTCTAGAGTGGATCAAAGATGAGTTCCAGGGGGCAGTATAAGCCAAACATGATGGCAACACTATAAATACTTGCCTGTACCACTACCAGGTTGGGACCTACCACCAGGCCCCATTACGTAAAGCCTACTAGTGCTACAGGCCAGACATAAAAAAGTGACAGTAACTGCCATAATTAACAGACCATTCAAAACCTTACACTTAGAATCATCATAGACTACACACACACCATGCCTACAACATACTTGCATATTGAAACAAAGGCACTCCTCATCAGACATTACCAAGGTATGATCAGGGTAGTACACTCAACCTTTGATTTCCCAGATCTTGATTTCCCAATCAGATTTTCCAGACAAAATCTGGAGTGGTGATTGCCAAACATACACTCGGTCAAGTCCAGGAATCAAAATAGAAGTCAGGTCCAAAAATCTGTGGTTCAGCTGTGTCTGGCAGTTGCTGGGCACATGCCTGGCCATGTCCAGGTATCAAAACAGAAGTCTTACTGTATGTCAGTCTCTGTCTGCAACCCCTGCTAAGTAGCCAAGTGCACAACGGACATATTTATTTTTGCTGTCAGTCTGTTCAGCAGTCATGCTGTGACCTTACAGCTGCTTGTAAATACACTATGTACTGGAATCAAGTACATAAATAAGCCACAGTAATCTAATATTATTGGACAACTAGAGAGTTTAGAGTCTCTTTGTGTACAAGCATCAGCTGAGCAGCTGCTTGTAGTTATGCTCCAGGATAGGCACTGAAGTATTTTTTTTATTTTGACTACCGCTACCGCAGTACCGCACACTTCGTACCACACTGGGAAAGAAAAAAATGGGACCGCACTACCACAACCGCACTACTCCGGAAAAAGTACCGCACTACTGCAACCGCACTACTGATTTTTCAGTACCGCGCCCACCTCTGAGTAGTATAATATGTTTAAGGACAGGTTGTGACCATGGCCAATGCTGCATCATTTGTTGACATGTAATGTTAGTCTCCAAATAACTTGTGTATGTTAATCTTTCTTAAATGTGCTGGAAAAAGTGGCAAAAGTTTGGGGGAGGTACTGAATATTGGCGATAAACAAACTGAGTGTGCTAAATGTCTGGAAATACCAATAAAGACCTCAGAAGGGCCACCTTAGACAGGGGGGCAAAGCAGTAATTACCCACCACTGCTCTGGACACCATCTATCTCTTCATGCATAGACACTAAGTGAACCTTGCAGATTCTTCCATTTGCCAAAAGTGCACCACACAACAACCAGATGTTACATGCCTACTACACTGTCCAAGCCTAATACAACTCAGACAGTGATATAATATAGCTTCTCCTCGACTGAGACCTGTGGTCTCAACCCAGGATGGTGGCAGCTTACCTATGGGTTGTTGAGATCCCGTGAAAGGGTGCCCAAGGGCAGAAAGGTAAAAGTATGAGAGTAAGATGAACTTTTTCATATTAGCATATTTTTTTATAATTAAATAATTTTATTCAAAGAAAAAATGGGATTATTGTACATATAAAGAAACTGGAAGATAGCAATCCAAAATAAAGTTTATTTCCGGACTATTTACACCCAAAATTAATTTTACATTTTATTGTTGATCTCATCTGTTGGGATGCAACTTTTTTCTTATAAAAATTTCCTTATCTTATGACTTTCTTTGCATGATTTGTCCAATTCCAAAATAAAACTGTTAGAAAACTTGATTTCTCAAGAAAATCAATTTCAACATTAACATGCTCTTCATCAAAAGGCCATTTTCTGCAATTTGGAGCAGACATCATGTGTTATTGTCCTCTCAAAATTGAACTCACTCTTTGGTCAAGTAGAAGCAACCCTAAAAGGAGTCAGTGGATACCCTGACCCTTATAAATAGGGACTTTCTAAAATTGAGACGAGACAATCTGCAAAAACTTTATCATCCAGTTTCATACATGTATACTGGATTCTAGTATGTCAGTATGAACTTTACATGATGCTTTTCTTAATTTCAGATTTTGATATAAGTTTTGAACAGTCCTTAATATGCATATAATTCTCATAGAAATCTAGCTTTACAAATAACAGCTTAAATCCAGAGTAACAAAACAGCTTAAAGTATTGTATCACAGAATATCTAACTGCCTTCTATTAGCCTCTTTACACTTTTATACCCCAACTTGACCAAGTTGGTACAGGAAGTTACTGAGGCAACAGCATCACTGTCCAGCCTCCCTACTGAGCATAACAGGGAGTATGCTATTACCAAAACTGTTTATGCAATAACAATAGCAATAACAGTCTCAGGAGGCAGAGGTAACAAGGCGTAGCAAGTTCTCATTAGTGTCAGAAACACTGCCAATGGCAGAATCAGTAATTTCCTTATTAGACACGTGTAATCAGTGCCATGACTTATTTGAGTAGACAGTTTCTTTGGCTACAAGTTGAAGGTCTGTGGTACGATATATTAGTTTTAAGTCTGTGAGAAGCTGGCTACAGATTGGGCCCATCATGAAAACTTTCAGATTGGGCAGGATATCCAGCAGCTGAACATAAAATGAGACACTCACAGTGCTTGGTCCAAAAGGGTTAAGGTTAAGGAAAAAGACCTCTAAGCCATTTAGAATCTTCTTCTGGGCCAAACTCATAAGCCACATAAGAGGTCGATGATGAACAACAAGCTCCAGCCGACACAGGGCTGGAGCAGCCATAATCATTCGCTGGACTAGTCTGTTGAACAGGGTGTGCTGGTAGTGTGAAAATGAAAGGAGACTTGGACCTGCTACAGTTAAGCACTTCAGATGAAGAAGAGTTTGAATGTTAACTGGTGCTTCATCTTCAAAGTGTTCTGCAGACATTACAACTCCCAGAAACTCAAGGGAGGGACACGAAGAAAGTAGGTTACAAAACTCACTTACACACAGTTTGGCATGGAGGTCAAGTTGGAGTACAGTGAGATTTGCTCCTATGGCATTTAAGAGGAGTTGATAAGGAGAAATTGAATTATCTAAAGCCCTCTCATGAGGCAAAGTAAAGTATGTATGGATAGTTAGAGCTTTACACTTAAATTTTGGGATCCACAATCTTGCAAAATCTGTGACACTATGATATGTGTCAGGGTCATGAGAAAGGGTAATATGCTGAAGATTAGGAAAGGAGGCTAGAGTATATTCTTCTGATCCTAAGACAGCTTTATCCTGCACCAAAATCATGAGTCCTTCCATGTCCAAATGCTGTAAGGAATATTTGAGGGACTGTAGATGAGTGGGCAACTTGGAGAGGGGCTTGGGGACAAAAGGTCTCAATTTATAGCATGTCACACTCTCCAAAGATGGATAAAAGAACATAAGGTTATAAATGAATTCAGAAAAAGAGCCTTTGTTGAAGCTCAAGGGACAGTCACTGTCTGCTCCTAGGTCAACAAACTTGAGTCTGGTGAAGGACAGACAAGCCTGACGTTCAGAAAAAGAACCAGTGCGAGCTAGAGCATCAACATCATCACGGTCCAGTCCACTGAAGAATGTCTTGTATAAACAGTCCACTGGCACAAAAAGTCTGCCAAAAGGCTGTTCTACCACAAATGTATCTACCAGAGGACAGTTCTTGCTCACACATATCAAGGTTTCCTCAGTGATATTCTTACGGAAATGAACTTTTCTTAGGTGTGGTGAATTCTCCAGTATGACTTGCATAGGTTCCTGACTTCCAAATATGATAAATTGTGTTGAGAGTTCTTCTATACCAAAGGGCTTCAATCTCCTTAGAACCTCTGCAAAGACTGGACAAGCCTGAAAGGTCAGTTCCATCTGTATCTGCAAGAAACAGGCTTATAGAGCTAAATAATACCTTCTCTGTCATTTAGTTAAGTTTAAAACAAATATTTGCTAAGCTCTGGAGTAACAATTTTCCTTGGACACTTTACAGAACTATTGGCCAACATTTTACTCTTCACCCTGAAATCAAACACCAACATAGGATGTTTGACTTTTATGAGCCTGCTTGTTTTGGACTGTAAAGGCCAAAAAACAGTTAGCTTTTGGTAAGATCTCAATTTGGAATCGAGCACTCACCACATATGAATGCAAATCACCTGGCCACTATAACCCAAATTTATAGATATAAAGAAAATCATCATATTCTGTCACTGCAGAACAAGGCTCTTTCCCAGCATTCCCCACCTCTCTCTGTCTTTTGCAAGCGTGCTCCATTCTGCTCTGGAAAGTCCTCTGATTTCATTTCTCCCCTTGGTTCTTTGTCTATCCTGACTATCTATTTATCTATCTATATCTCTGATCCCATTCCTTCAACAGGGTCACCATGGCAAAAGTCTCCAATATTCCATTCTCTGGAACTCCTCTGCATGTTCAATCATTCATAAGCCAACTCCCTCTCCAGCACTCATCAACTCAAGTGATTCATTTGGCAGGTGTTTTCATCCTGATACAGCCAATCAATAAGAACACACTCTGGAAGGGGCTTGCCTTGCTTACCCTGTGACACCATTCCCAGGGGTCCTCTAAACCAAGTCTCCAATCCCCTCAGGTCTGCTACTTCAGCAGTTGGATATGAATCCACATGAGCAGTACATGGGCAAGTACCTTGCCAGGCACACAGAGCAGTGCAATATCACAGCAGTTGTTGTAGTCCTGATGGTTCCATTCCTTTTCCAGATAAGGATGACCAGATCCCTTTTCCAGTTAGGAGTAATGTCAGACTGCCAAACAGCAGTTTATTTTTTTTAACAACCATCCAAGTTTAATATTGTGACTGGCAAGATTCAACCCATTCCAGATCATTAATAGTTCTAATAGCCATTACAAAAGAAATTCAATTTATACTGACCTTAACTCAAACATCAACTATATATATATATATATATATATATATATATATATATATATATATATATATATATATATATATATATATATATATATATATATATATATATATATATATATATATATATATATATATATATATATATATATATATATATATATATATATATATATATATATATATATATATATATATATATATATATATATATATATATATATATATATATATATATATATATATATATATATATATATATATATATATATATATATATATATATATATATATATATATATATATGGAAATAATTATATTAAATACTTATATGGATGGTATTGTGAGAGATATGAAGGGCAAAGTTGGGAAAGTAGGAGTAAAAATGTATGCTGAGGGAAGGAAGTGGGTGCTGAATTCAATCTTACTTGCTGATGACACAGCACTCATTGCAGAAAATGAAAGTGACTTACAAAATTTGGTTAGTGTTTTGATAGTGTATGTAAAAGGAGAAAGCTGAAAGTAAATGTCAACAAAAGTAAAGTGATGGTTTGTGAGTGGAGTAGAAGTGAGGCCGTGGATTTTGTATGCCCATGGATAGAGTGGGAATTGAATGTGAAAAAGAATGCAAAATAATTTTGAATGATGAAGAAATGGAGGAGGTTAATGAGTTTAAGTTCCTTGGATCAGTTATGTGTAAGCATGATGGCACAGAGGGAGAGACAAGAGAAAGGGCATTGCAAGGAAGAAGGGTGGTAGGGTCTTTGGGACATATAATGAATGGAGGAAGTGTGAGCATGGAGGTAAAGAGGGATTTGAGAAATACAATAATAGTACCAACCCTCACATATGCAAGCGAAACATGGGCCTGGAATGAAAGTCAGAGGTCTAGAGTGCAGGCAGTGGAAATGAGTTATTTGAGGAGTGCATGCGGTGTGAGTAGAAGGGATGGAATGAGCAATGAAAGTGTGTATCAGTGTTTTGAAATGTGTCACAGGGGTGAAAGGAAGAAGTGTGGAGTGGTGGAAGTGAACCAACACAGTTAAAAGTGGTTGGGTCACATGGAGCGAATGGAGGAGAGTAAGATGACCAGGATGGAAATTCTTCTGCCGTGGCCATCCTCTGGTGGGAGCTCCTAGGAGCAGGCGTCGATGAGATGATGATGGAAATAATTATATGAAAGATTCCTTTGAAAAATAGAAAGCTCTTTGCAAAACACAAGGCAATTAGAGTTGCCCAGACAACAGCAAACTAATAAAAGCAGCAGCACACAGTTAGTCAAAGATCTAAAGAAACTCAACAGCAGACCAAATCATAACACACATAAGAGCAAAGCAGAAAGCAACATTGAAGAATGAAATTGCAGAACATTATGACAATTAAGAGTTTGGTACAGACAGCAGCAAAAGTTAATCAGTTAAGCCAGCCACAGATACAAATACCTACACGAGATCATAAACAGCCAAGCAAGTGAGAACACATGATAAGAATGCAAAGCAGAGACAAAAGAAAATCTGAATTTACTTACAACTAGCAACAAGATGAACCAAACTGAATTAGCCTGCATAGTAAACCGAGGCTGAGCACTGAGATAATGACCAAATTACAACTGTACATGCTGTGTTCATACAGAAGCAATATAGGAGACCTGCTTAGTGCTTAAGGTTTGATCAGTGTAATGGAAAATTGTAACAATTTCTTTTTAATAGTAGCACATCATTTTTAGAGATATTTCCTCTAGGACTAAAAAACAAGAATGCAAAAAGAATGCAAAATAATTTTGAATGGTGAAGAAATGGAGGTTAACCCCTTCACTACGGCTGAGCCAAAACAGCGCCCCATGCCGTATCCAAGATCGCCGCGTGCGCCAAATTTCAAATGTCTCTATTGAATATAACAAGTTTTCAGCCATAAACTCAACATAATCATCATGTATCATATACGAAAAGATGCAGAATTAAATGTTGCACATAAAGAAACTCACTACAGCTGGGCCAAAACAGCGCCTCGCTCCGTATCCGGGATCACCTCGCACGCCAAACTTCAAATGTCGCTATTGAATATAACAAGTTTTCAGCCATAAACTCAACATAATCATCATGTATCATATATGAAAACATGCAGAATTAAATGTTGCTCATAAAGAAACACACTACGGCTGGGCCAAAACAGCGCCCCGCTCCGTATCTGGGATCACCGCGCACGCCAAATTTCAAATGTCGCTATTGAATAGAACAAGTTTTCAGCCATAAACTCAACATAATCATCATGTATTATATATGAAAACATGCAGAATTAAATGGCAAACATAAAGAAACATAAAATACTTGATAATTTTGAGATGTAAGCATAAATATAGAGATAAAATAACTCGTATATTGGCTAAAGCAAGCCAGGACGCAGTATGCGCATCCTCGGATATGGTACGGGGCATGCAAGGAAGCAGTATATGTATCCTCATGTTGAAGGGGTTAATGAGTTTTAGTACCCTGGATCAGTTATGTGTAAGCATGGTGGCATGGAGGGAGAGACAAGAGAAAAGGCATTGCAAGGAAGAAGGGTGGTAGGGTCTTTGGGACATATAAAAAATGTGGAAATGATCTTACTTAGTTACTTAGTTGTCTTATTGAGTAAAGGTGAATAACTTTGTCCAGGGCTATTTTCATCTTGTTGAAACATGTCATCTTACATAATGTGTAAAGACAAGATTAACAATGATAGGTGTAAGAAAATAGTACCAGTTTTAGTTAAAGTGAATTAACTAATTACATCAGTAAATTACACATCAAAAATATTTATTCAAGTAGGGCATGATGCATGTGCTATAGATCAGTGTAGGGGTCTCAAGACTGGTCTTGGTCTTGATACTGGTCTCAAGATGTTTGATGTGGTCTTGGTCTTGATCTTGCTTTGTTTGATGTTGTCTTAGCATTGATCTCGGTCTTCAAGCTATTGGTCAAGACCACCATCAAAGAGTGCATCGGGGCATGGGAGGGTAGGAATTTATGATCATATGTACAGAGAAAAATCATGGCTGATTTGATATACAGTGCATCATACAGCATTGTACTGTATAAAGATATTGCCTGGCTAACGCTGTTGAGTTGAGCCATGCAAGCGCTGACAGAGTGCATGCAAGCTGAGAGAGCATGCATTACATGGTCATTCTTCCAGTGACAATCTCCATTTGTATGAATGCTTGTTTGCAGTCCTGTTCACCTCCATGTACTTCATATATGTGTGCAATCCCTGCAGCATGGGAATTACATACACACAGCTAGCTAAACCAGTAGTGTACATGTGCGTAGGGTGCTGGGCCTGCACCCTTCATACACATACGTAAACTACATGTTTAGGTAGCTCATATGCAGGGCTGCCAGTTACATGGTAATTTAATTGTTATGACAACAAACATTCAAGGCAATGAACATTTCATTTCTTTCCAGGTTTACTGATGGAAATTTACTATGCAGTTTTGAGGCAATTTTCAATAAATAACGTTGGTAGAATTTGGCCGTTTTTTTTTATTACCTTCGGCAGTTTATTCTTCCTGAGCCTGGCGACCCTGCTCACTCAGAAAATGGCTTCAGTTACACATTAGACATCAGACAGTGAGGCGTAATGGTGTAGTTTCAATTAAGATTCCGCACGCATACCGCTGTTTTGTTTCACGCAATGAAATTATGATTGAGTAATCACAACAGCATCTGAAGCAGTTATCAATTTGCATTCAAGGACCACAAGGAGTTTATTTATAAGAAACATGGAAACCAAAAGCACACAGCAATTTACACATTCCACAAGCAAAGCATCACAGACAAGGGTGGGAGTCAGACTTGGAAAAAAATATTTAGTGCCTGGTCTCGAGGTCTTGACTACAACACTGCTATAGTGGCCAAATTTCTGCAATATATACTGATGGAATAATACTGATACTAATATCGATGATGAAAATGACAAAAAACACACTGAACTGAATACTAAGCAAAGCATGCATCATTTCTAGGGATGGAACCAAAGTAAGCATACAACCATAATGCATTCAAAAGTTGATTAGTATACCTAACCTAGGCCTATAGGCAGCACTCTGTGATGACAATCACTTGCAGATGCCAATGTTATTGTTTTGGTGCTGTTCTTTGTTTTGGTGTGGGAGTTGGTGACTCAAGTGTCATCTGTATTGGCATTCTTCAATTCAGTTCACATTCATTCATTTTCAGTTAAGTTGGTTCAGTTGCTGTTTTGACATGTTCATTCAACAACATGCTTATTACCATAGCTGGGCACGATAAGAGAAAACCTTATTCCCGATAACCGATAACTGATAATGGAAAACCTTATCGGTGATAACCGATATTCGTTAACTGGAGACACAAATATAGGTGATAACCGATAACCGATACCGATATAAATCCACAATTCCGATACTAGCTAGCGATAAGTCCGACAGGCGAAAACGATACTATATTGATATTTCAAATAAAAAACATATGAATTCAAATTTTCATTATCTGTATTTTAGAAAACTTACAAAACCTGAAAACCACACGTTAACACGTACGTATGGACATTAATACTAGAAACGCCTGAACCGGTGTTGTGTTATTTGGCGTCCCCACCGTCAAAAGCTGGCGCTTTTGTTTACAAACACTGGTCTCTCGTGAACTGCGCATGCTCAGACCAGCAAACATAGACCTGTACAGTCTCACAAAGCTTTTTAACCGTAATTAAGAGTTGCTGGAAGGCTGAATCAGACATACAGTACCACTACCACCATCCTCGCCGTTTCTAGAACGACACCCTGTACGAGTTGTATTTATATGTACAGAGTTTCATTCTAGAAACACCGAGGATGGTGGTACTGTATGTCTGATTCAGCCTTCCAGCAACTCTTAATGTGTTAAAAAGCTTTGTGACTGCTACTTACTGATCTGAGCATGCGCAGTTCACGAGAGACCAGTGTTTGAAGCTTTTGACGATGGGACACCAAATAACACAACACCGGGTGCCTTCAATACCATGGCATGCTCACAAACGAATATGGAATATCAAATTTGAGGCAGTGAATAATCATTTT
Organism: Eriocheir sinensis; assembly: GCF_024679095.1. Classification (NCBI taxonomy): domain Eukaryota; kingdom Metazoa; phylum Arthropoda; class Malacostraca; order Decapoda; family Varunidae; genus Eriocheir; species Eriocheir sinensis. The sequence continues at coordinate 10,510,230 of NC_066549.1, read as the reverse complement.
TGGGGCAAAGTTAAATGATTTTTCTCTCTGATATATTGATTTTTGAGTCTAACATAAAAAAATAACCTAGTATTTTAATGTTGATGTTCTAAGTATGAAATCTCTTTACCGAAGATATTTCATACCCCGAAGTTTTTTCTTACAACACCGGGCGCCCGGGCCACGCATGCGTAGTAGGGAGGAGACAACGTTTTTTTTCTGAGAAGCGGAAAAAAGTAGCGATTATCGCTAGTTTGGTTACAATAGTAACGAAGATACCGATATATATTTAAATAAGTGGCGGATCGCCAATAACCCGATTTTGTTATCAGCGATAAACTATCGCGATAACTTATCGTGATAACGCCCAGCTATGCTTATTACACCATTCTAATCAGTCATGTTACTATTTTGGTGTTGGTTTGGGCCTTGGTCTTAGTCATCGGACATCGGTGCCGCTAGCCAAACAAAGACTCACCAGTGGTGAACAAACCTTATAGAGTTAGAGAATGGTATATGATATGTATTGCAATATGGTGCTGGTCCAGTAATATAAGGTAGACATGCACTACAATTCATGAAACAACTAACAAAACATCTCGGCAAAACTGGTTAAGGCCAGGATATAATTTTTCAAAATACGTACCAGATACTGCTCTGGAAAATAGGCATGCATGTGTCTTTGATATCAGCACACAAGATACTTTTTTTTATGGCATGAAACAAATATCAGTGCTGAACATCATTCAATATTATATCTCAAGAGAACATGTAATCTTCAATCAGCTGTGGTCGTTTGAGACACCAGAAACTAAAGTGCTAGGTCGGCAGCCTATAGGGAGGACAAGACACTTTGAAGGAGTGATGTAGTACAAAATCCCATTTATGGCAATGACAAAAAGAGTGATGCTCAGGACATTTCCTTAAGGAATTCCTTTTTGCTGTTGATACAATGGGAAGTACGACAAGTCTACTTAACCCAGAAGGTATGTTCTCTGAGAAAGCCTTCAAGATACTTTAGCAACTAACCACAGAGATCAAAATCATGATATGTTTCAGGATACTAATATTATTTTTACAGTGAAATCATGGTTAGGCATGAGAAAAGTCTGGAGAGGGCTCAAAGAGGCCATGGGGCAAAGTGATAGGGGGCTGGAAAATGCATTCTCTCGATTTTGGGGAAAATTCGATTTAGCAAACTGATGTTTGACTAGTTTGCAAAACTGAGCTTCTGCACTATCTCTTTCAAGACTTACCTTCTTTCTCAGCTTAAGTGAAAATATTTAAAAAGGTTGATTCATCACATTAAACTATGATTAATATTCAGGACAATTAGAATAAGACTAAAAGCGAGACACTAACAATTTGCTTGCTTACAGATAGAAAGAACTAGACAAAAAACAGACATAAAAGGAAGAAACATGCATAACACAGTCATGACAAAGACAGGCAAAGAGGGAAAAGGCAAGCAGAGAGCAAGGACAGCAAGTAAAATTACAAACAAAATAAATGCAGCTGAAAATAGCAAAGATTGGTTACCGAAGGTTGGTCGCTGTTGGTCATATCATCCGGTTTCCTTCCGACCCGAATGGAAAACAATAGCTGCATAAGTAGCCTGAAGAGGGGGAAGAGGCAGTACTGATCCAGATACTCCAGCTCTGTGGCCAGGCATTCCAGCACACACCTCCACACACCCACCCGACCACCCACCATTACATTATTTTCCCACCACTCCCTCACAGCCAGCATGTGGTTCTGCAAGAAGAAAATAAATTATTGCCTGCCAATAAACCATGCTTCTCCTAAATATATCAATAGATAAATGTCAATTTATCTCAGATATACAAATATACAAGGAAAGACAAGTAGGACAAGATGAACAACAAAGAGTTACCTATGAACTAACAGGTTAAAAATGTAACTGCCAAAGTAGTGAGTCATGTTTGAAGGATGAGATCCATTTTGTTGTATTGATGAAATTAAAAACACATGAAAGGTGGACTTTAAGGCCCTTGCATCCTAGATTTGACATATATCAGTCCTATACCTAACAATCATCAGCTAGCTGTCAAAAACTGGTGGCAGGATGTCTTGCCTCTTCTGGTGTGAATGGGACATGACGGTGTGAACTATAAAGTAAATTAGGTAACGTCCAGCAAGTTTTCTCCTGGCTGTTAATTTTTTTTATATTGTTTACATTTTTTAGGCTACAAAATGCTTCTTTTAATGCAAAAATAAGTAAAATAATAAATATATTAAAATACCTCTATACCGCAAAATCTCGCGATATAGCGAAAAATCCGCGATACGAAACTAAATATTTACAATTTAAAAATCCGCGATACAGCGAGACCGCGATAAGTGAACCGCAATATGGCGAGGGATTACTGTATACGGAAAATGGTATGCATTATTTCATAAACTTATCTTTACAGTACTGCCCCACGCTCTTGTCAAGAAAATAGCACATAACTGAAAAAAATGTATACTTTTCACCTGAGGCTCGCGCCCCCCTAGGGGGGTGCGCTCCCCAGGTTAAGAACCACTGCTCTACAGAATGCAAAAACAAATTTGAAAATCCATTCATAGGTTTCATAATTATACTGCATTGTTTGCTAATAACTTACATTTTGAGAAAAAAATTACTGTCCCGCTGCGAGCCGAAGGGGGCATGGTTAGGTACATATATGACTATTTTTATCATATTTATGGTTGTCTGACAGCCATGAAACTTTGCAGGAGTCTCGCCTGTTGTTTACATTTTCTCTGAATGCGAAAAAAGAAAAATAATTTTTTAGCCATAAATTCACAGTTTCTCAGGAAACCCCCTCCCTGAAAGAAAATGGAAAGAAGGCCAAAAGGAAAATTTCACATGTAAATGATTATCCATGCATAGACATTTAAAAAGCCTACCAGAAGCAGTTCCTTCTGTGCCAGGCACTCAGGAAACTGTGTATCTGTAGCCATGATGATTTTATCCATTCCAGGGTGGTTATAATGTATCCAGTGCTCTGAAATACACAAGAACCACTGTGTTTATGTTCATTATTTTTAGATATACTGGTAGAAAGATGTGACATGGCAAAGTTCGGACAGCACAGTGAGGTTATTTATGTTGGCTTATGTTTGTGTCTTATATATCAATAATTTAAAGATTTATAAAATTTTACTTATGTCAATATTATATGCTCAAAACCAAATTGCATATGACTTAATTATCTAGTAATTGCTTTTTTCACTGGTAGACTTATATTCTCATAGTAATCTCATATAAAGTCTTGTAATGTTCTCTATGTAGTCTTCATAACAATTATTTAGCAGAATACTGAACATCAGTTACATATACTACATGTATATACTAAATCCTTCACTTTAACATGATAAAGGAAATAAAGTTCTTTTATTTTTTCAGATAAGTCTTATCATGAACTGACACTCACCTATGTCTTGTGGTAAAGTGATGGTTGACACAGAGGCAGGAATGGAGCGCCTAATTACAAGGTACACCAGAGTTTCTTTTGCCAGCCTCTCCAGCCTTCGAGGAGTGTGGGCTGGGATAGTCATGGCTGTCATCACTCACTCATCCACGATGATGCCTATCACGCCTCAGCCATCTTCTTAAAGGAAAATAAAATAACATTAGTAACTTTTTCAGTGAAGTATATTTAGACTATTGACAACTGACTATCTTTCAATAACTTAGGTCAAAGATCCCCTACATGCTAGCCATTCTGTATCATCTAAGTCAAATTATACCAACAGTGCCAATGCCTCCACAGCTCACCAGGTTAATTATTACAAAGAAACATGCTGCAAATATTACCCTAAACATGTTTCTTTAATGTTTAGATGTAACTAAAAATCTAAAACTTTTGCTGTCTCACAATGGATTACAAAACTTTATTTCTGGTACATTTTGATGTTTTTCAATAATCTGTAAACTATTCCTTGCAGAAATCAGTTGTTTCCCAAATTTTCCTTATCTCTCTCCCATTTCATACACTAGAGATCTCCATGAAGTAAGTTTAAAAATTCATAGCAAACCCATCATGCTAACCAGATGTAAAACACTTTCATTCTAACAATAAACAGAAATGAAAGACTATGTGGGAGGTGGACTTTGCCATCTCACTGGGGATGGCCACCACTCAACTACCACATCAAAAACAGTGCAGTGCAAAGCATATCACAAGTATTTATTGTAAACAATTTAACTTCACATGTCTGACAAAACCTATCACTCCTTATAATCGGGGACCTTCACCCCTTCAGTTCCCCCTAATTTTAAATAATCTAATCCAGTGGTCCTCAACCTTTTTCATGCTGGCACCCTCTTGGCTTCTAGGTGAGTTCCTAGCCCCCCCTCCCACTAACGCACATGCAAACACAAACCTCTTTCTTGGTCGGTATTTAGTATGCAACAAACTGAAAACAAGATTAAACACAAATATGTATTTTAGCTTAGCTGTAGTGTCTGTGACATAAATCTTGTCATTCAAGTTTTGTAAAAACAAAACATTATCGGTTACTCCAAATGCCACCCTATTGACCCCTTTTTCCTCATTTGTCCCCAGATCTTTCCACCATCCCCAGGGAAATTTGGGAACCACTGATCTAAGCCAATATAACATCCCCTTGTAACCAAGCCCTGCCCCCATCCTCCTCCCTTGAGACATTTTTGTGGGATATGGTTAAGCAGAAAGATGAATAGTATGCCAAGATATTTCAGGAAAAAAGTCAGACTATGCAATGTGGCTGATCTAAAATAAATACTAAAAAGATACGATATAGCCTGCTAAGAGATGCTCATAATAATAAGGGTCACATCTGGCGGGAGAGGTGCCTCCACAGCTAGGTAACCAACAGTGCCACAGAGGTATTCATCATTTTAGTATTGTATGACAAGTAATAACTGGGTTAAAACTGGTTTTATTAATCTGTCAATATCCCATCTCAAAAGTATAAGGGGGAGGGGGGCCCCCCCCCCCCTCCACCATTAAGTGGTTTCATTACTCTAAATCTATTCAGTGGTTGGTGTGAAGTGGTGGCTGTGCATACGCAGCACGGTGGTGGCATGGGTATGCAGCAGCCCACCACAGGCTGCTGCGTAAGGCTATTTGTCTGTGTTGAAAATATCGCATGTGTGTCTCTTACATTATTTAAGTGAACAAAACTTTTTTTTCTTATAGGTTTTGATGTTTCTGGAATGATTCTGATAACTGATTTTTCTTGGGACTCTTTACCAAATGTGGTGACACAAGGGGGTCGAAGGGGGCAATCATTCCCCCATTAGGATGTTCTTGTATATTCACCTGCCTTTCAGTGCCTATAAGGGGTGTTGAGAGGGTGAAGTCTTCCCATAGGAAAGAGGCTATTGTAATTCTGCTGTGGTGAGGCACGGGTTTTGACTGCCATGGGACGCAATAGGCTATTCTGCCACCTGTGACTGCGAGGGTTAGCTCACACATTTCATGGCTATTTTCAAAAATGTTTTGATCTCTCTACTTTACTTTCCAGAGGGTTTGAAGGTTAGAAGAATACATATGTAACAACAGAAAAGCAGTTAAGGTAGTTAACTAGGACACGAGATATTGGCATGTAAATAAAATTTATCTTCACCAATAATTACAGTTGGCCTTTTGTAAAGATTTACCCTTACCAGCAGTACCAGCACTCCTGCCACTAACCACAAGTGCCAGCACCCCCACCACACACCACCAGTACCAGCACCCCCACCACACACCACCAGTACCCGCGCCGGCAAAACTTAAGAATAACCACTCCAAACCAATATTCGTAGTAATTTAGCACGTGAAAGAATTATTATTATAATGCATTTTTGTATACGTTTTACCTTGGGGAGGGGCCAGGGGGGCAAGCCTCTTTAATTATAGAGTTAGGTGGCTTGGATTTTCTAAGTCCATTGTTATTGTTTCACAACCACCTCTATACACAGACTGAGCCTCATACCTGCCTTGCAGTGCACCCTACAAACTAGTTCCTAAGTTAGTAATATCCAAAATGCGCATGGATTATAACGATTTCGGACAAAAAAACGGTCTTTTAAGAGTTTTACGTTATTTCTTTCTCTATATTAAAGCAACTAATGCCGCAGCTATTTGTATTTTCTAATACATTCGTAAAATGTTACTACGCGAGGGTATCAGCGGCGGCACCTAACGGCGGGTTCCTGAAGTCAGTTGTTTTCAAGCCGCCATAATGGATGGAAGGCCCGACACTCCCTCCCTCAAAATATCCGTCTACTTTACCTTTCGGTAAGTGTTAACTGAGTATTTAACCTCTTTATTGGTGTGCATGTAGGTTGACAAAAGGACCGATTACTATTCCAGTACGTACCGGGTCCAACAAAGACACGGGCGTGTCTAGTGTCACATATGGTGTGACAAGCACGTGTCAGAAAACAAACGGATATTGTTCAATGCGCAATACTTATAGTGGAGTTTGAGTAAAATGGAGGCCAGGGTCATACGTAGCAGTCGGTAGGTCACTCCCGCTTCAGTTAACAGCAGGAGCGTCAGTTCGATCTGGATGACAGCTGTCACAAATCTGTTTTATTTTGTACCTTAAACTACTCAGTAAAAATTATCTAGCATCAACTTACAAGAAGTGGACGGGTTAACCGTCAGTATTGTACTATATGTAATTATGAAACATGACATTTCCCAAGAGTTGCTCAACTACGATTGGGGTGGTGGTTCAACTACACTGACCATCCAATTGCACCTCCTACACTCGTCAACAGACCCGCTGCAGCAGCTACTACGTTATATAGGACTAGATTACAAGAGTATACGTTAGGGAATTTCCTTTCTTTAGAGACTAGGGATTTTTCCCGATTTTGGGGATTTTTGTAGGGACATTTTGAAAGCCCATTTTTCAGTGATTTGGCCGTCCACCACCAAAACCACTGTTCCCTACATGGATTAATCGAGCTAACGACCACCAAAACCACAGCTCCCTAAAGAGATTAATCGAGCTAACGCCGCCGCCGCAAAATAGCTCGCATTCATTACCTACCGAATGAAGCATCACTAGGTCTTCATATATTTTTTTTCTACAAACGTTTGGTTAGCGACGGTACACTTGGTAAGCGTTGGTATGCTTGGTTAGCAATGGTACGCTTGGTTAGCGATGGTACGCTTGGTTAGCGATGGTACGCTTGGTTAGCGATGGTATACTTGGTTAGCGACTAGCCCACGCATGAGAGACCAGGTCCACCACGCGTGGTTATTTTTTTTTTAGAACACGCAGCCCAACGGCTGCCGTGCTGAGGGCCGGGTATAGCCCGGGCCTGTTCAGCCCGAGTCCCGGATGACCTTGAGTCATGGCTCAGGGCTGTTTTGGGGTGGTTAGCAATGGTATGCTTGGTTAGCGATTAGCCCACGCATGTGAGTATACGGTAGGGATTTTCCTTACTTTCGAGACTAGGGAATTTTTCCTGATTTAGGGATTTTTCTAGGGAAATTTTGGAAGGCCATTTTTCAGTGATATGGGCTACCCCCCCCCCCTAATACCCCAGTTCCCCAGGCTTGTCTTGGGTGATTGTGGGGGCTGGGGTGGTGGAGGGGGTGGAGTGGTGATTCTTAAGATTTACCGTACCAGCACCCCCTCTACACACCACCAGTACCAGCACCCCCTCTACACACCACCAGTACCAGCACCCCCTCTACACACCACCAGTACCAGCACCCCCTCTACACACCACCAGTACCAGCACCCCCACCACACACCACCAGTACCAGCACCCCCTCTACACACCACCAGTACCAGCACCCCCTCCCCCCACCAGTACCAGCTCCCCCTCTACACACCAGTACCAGCACCCCCACCACACACCACCAGTACCAGCACCCCCACCACACACCACCAGTACCAGCACCCCCACCACACACCACCAGTACCAGCACCCCACACACCACCAGTACCAGCACCCCACCACACACCACCAGCACCCCTCTACACACCACCAGTACCAGCACCCCCACCACACACCACCAGTACCAGCACCCCCTCTACACACCACCAGTACCAGCACCCCCACCACACACCACCAGTACCAGCACCCCCTCTACACACCACCAGTACCAGCACCTCAACACACCACCAGTACCAGCACCCCCTCTACACACCACCAGTACCAGCACCCCCTCTACACACCACCAGTACCAGCACCCCCTCTACACACCACCAGTACCAGCACCCCCACTACACACCACCAGTACCAGCACCCCCTCAACACACCACCAGTACCAGCACCCCCTCGACACACCACCAGTACCAGCACCCCCTCTAAACACCACCAGGACCACCACCCCACCACATACCACCAGTACCAGCACCCACACCACACACCACCAGTACCAGCACCCCCTCTACACACCACCAGTACCAGCACCCCCTCTACACACCACCAGTACCAGCACCCCCTCTCAACACCACCAGTACCAGCACCCCCTCTACACACCACCAGTACCAGCACCCCCTCTACACACCACCAGTACCAGCACCCCCTCTACACACCACCAGTACCAGCACCCCCACCACACACCACCAGTACCAGCACCCCCTCTACACACCACCAGTACCAGCACCCCCTCTACACACCACCAGTACCAGCACCCCCTCTACACCACCAGTACCAGCACCCCACCACACACCACCAGTACCAGCACCCCTCTACACCACCAGTACCAGCACCCCACCAGTACCAGCACCCCTCTACACCACCAGTACCAGCACCCCTCTACACACCACCAGTACCAGCACCCCACCACACACCACCAGTACCAGCACCCCTCTACACACCACCAGTACCAGCACCCCTCTACACACCACCAGTACCAGCACCCCCACCACACACCACCAGTACCAACACCCCCTCTACACACCACCAGGACCAGCACCCCACACACCACCAGTACCAGCACCCTCTACACACCACCAGTACCAGCACCCCCTCTACACACCACCAGTACCAGCACCCCCTCTACACACCACCAGTACCAGCACCCCCACCACACACCACCAGTACCAGCACCCCCACCACACACCACCAGTACCAGCACCCCCACCACAGACCACCAGTACCAGCCCCCCCACCACACACCACCCGTAACAGCACCCCTCTACACCACCAGTACCAGCACCCCCACCACACACCACCAGTACCATCACCCCCTCTACACACCACCAGTACCAGCACCCCTCCACACACCACCAGTACCAGCACCCCCTCTACACACCACCAGTACCAGCACCCCCTCTACACACCACCAGTACCAGCACCCCCTCTACACACCACCAGTACCAGCACCCCTCTACACCACCAGTACCAGCACCCTCTACACACCACCAGTACCAGCACCCCTCTACACACCACCAGTACCAGCACCCCTCTACACACCACCAGTACCAGCACCCCACCACACACCACCAGTACCAGCACCCCTCTACACACCACCAGTACCAGCACCCCACCACATACCACCAGTACCAGCACCCCACACACCACCAGTACCAGCACCCTCTACACACCACCAGTACCAGCACCCCTCTACACACCACCAGTACCAGCACCCTCTACACACCACCAGTACCAGCACCCCTCTACACCACCAGTACCAGCACCCCCTCTACACACCACCAGTACCAGCACTCCCTCTACACACCACCAGTACCAGCACCCCACCACACCACCAGTACCAGCACCCCCTCAACACACCACCAGTACCAGCACCCCTCTACACACCACCAGTACCAGCACCTCTACACCACCAGTACCAGCACCCCTCTACACACCACCAGTACCAGCACCCCTCTACACACCACCAGTACCAGCACCCCTCACACACCACCAGTACCAGCACCCCACCACACACACCACACCAGCACCCCACACACCACCAGTACCAGCACCCCCTCTACACACCACCAGTACCAGCACCCCCACCACACACCACCAGTACCAGCACCCCCTCTACACACCACCAGTACCAGCACCCCCACCACACACCACCCGTCCCCGCACCCCCACCACCCCCCTCCAGTAACAGCACCCCTGCACACCACCAGTACCAGCACCCCTCTACACACCACCAGTACACCACCAGTACCAGCACCCCCACCACACACCACCAGTACCAGCACCCCCACCACACACCACCAGTACCAGCACCCCCTCTACACACCACCAGTACCAGCACCCCCACCACACACCACCAGTACCAGCACCCCTTCACCTGCCTGTAGTGTCACCGCGGCGCCTCCTCGGTGGTTGTTGTTGTTGTTGGGTCACTTGGGTGTTTTTATGGGGCTAGTTAGGCTGTGGGGCCACAGCCTTGGTTGAAATCTGCCGTCAGCTGATTGTTGTTTCGGGTCTTGGCCATGGTCTTGGTCCCTTTGTTGGTGTGGACGGTGCCCTTGCTGGCGCCATCTTTAGTCCACGGAGCACCGCGGAACTTTGAACTGAGGTATTTCAGGGATAATATTCCTAATTTTTAGAAGTGAACAGAACTGTCTATCTTAACTCTTTATCGCCTACCGTGACGATTTAGTTACGTTTGAAATAAGTGAATGGTAGGCAGAAATTACGGAGCGTATGGAACATTGACGTGTGACGATTTCAACACATTCTACTGTGTCTCTATATGGGGTGCCAACATTATTGTTTACTGACAGCCTCTTAAATTCCGCTGTCACGTTGCCTCTCTATCTTCTATCGATATTTTTACGTTGACTGCTCTTTTAAACTGCATGCTAACTGCATGCCTTCCCCTCCCCCCCCACCTCCCGCGGCTCCGCTGCACACGACTTTCTACTCAAGCTCAAGCTCTAAATAAATAGGAGGTCAACTTACGCGCAATTAGGTGACGTCAGGAGGTCAGTGGGAGGAGCCTCCTCTCGCTCTCTCCTTCTCCCTCTCTAGATCTTGCTCAAGCTCATCCCTATACTCAGGGTCTCTCAAACAGGTCTGTCGGTGTGTTAAGCGCTGACATTCTTGAGTGGCGCGTCAAGTGTGCAAAATTTAACACCGCACACCGACGGTTAAAGGCTGATTCACACTATACGTAAAGTGACCGGCACAGAACGTACTGTTCCGGACCGACAAAATATTCTTCAATGGGAAACACATTGTTGTGTTCACACTGCTACGGACCTGCACGTTTCCGGCGCGGACCTTCACCAGCACGCCGCGCCGGTCGGGATTGTCAGCGAGAATATTTTGCAGGTTCGTGCCGGTACGAACGGTCCGTAGCCTGTCACTGTTGGATAGTGTGAACACGCCTCTGTCACCGATCGGCACCAACACAGCAGACAGGCGTGGCCTCGGGGAGCGTAGCACCGCATTCATTCTCTCTCTCTCTCTCTCTCTCTCTCTCTCTCTCTCTCTCTCTCTCTCTCTCTCTCTCTCTCTCTCTCTCGCAAAAGGTAACTAAGATTTAAAAAGTAAAACAATGAATGACAATATTAAAATATAGGAGCATATTAGTATTCATGAAAATTTATTTTGTCAAAATATCCAACTTTGCTTGTAATTAATATTCATGCATTCATTTATAATGTGTAGCTATTCAGAAGTGCATGCACTACTGAGGATAAACAGAGGTGAGGTGTGGTCAAGGCCCAAAGTAGTGGTCATTGCACATGACGTGACCTGACTTGTATACCTGACCTGTGTACCTGATCTGGCTCCCACCACAAGCATTCCTCTGACTACACCCATATTCTCCCATGTAGCCTACAGCTGAGTTGACATCTCGCTCTCGTACGGTGTAGTGCGAACTCAGCGATGGATGGAGAGAAATTAATTTAACTGGTGGAAAAACATATCTGCCTCTTTGACATGTCCCATAAAGACTATAGCAACAACTGGAAGAACATGGTTAGCACAGCTGAGATGTGTCCGGGCTGAAGGACAGGATCTTACTAGGCTTCTACAAAACGGTTTGAGCATGCTGTTGCCGGCTGGAGCCTGCTGACCGGCCCATGACGGTTCCGTGCAGGTCCGGGCCGTTTACGTGCTGGTGTAGTGTGAATACACATCTGTTGCCGGTCCGTTACGGTCCAATTCAGGTAGGCTACGGTCACGCCCCGTAAACGTGTTGGACCTGCACGGGACCGTCATGGTATTCACACCGTTTCGTAGCAGTACGATCCTGTCCTTCAGCCCGGATACATCTCAGCTGTGTTAACTATGTTCAATAATATTAGTGACAATAACTTGGCAGTGATGGCACCTCTTATGGAAGAAGAGGACAATTAAAATCTCCAAAAGAAAAACAAAAGACTTTGGGTACATAAATCAATAAAGAAAAGGAGAACAGAAGGAGAATATGCAACACTATACAAAGACCTGATGGACGATTAACAAAAATTCCATCAGTATTTCAGGCTGCCCAGACATCAGATTCATGTATTGCTAAATCTACTTGAGGACACTATCAGGAAAAGATTGTAAAAAGTGCAAGGACCACTACATTGGGCCTTGACCACACCTCACCTCTGTTTATCCTCAGTAGCGCACATCTGCTGAAAAGCTACACATTATAAATGAATGCATGAATATTAATTAGTTACCTTTTGCGTAGGAGAGAGAGAGAGAGAGAGAGAGAGAGAGAGAGAGAGAGAGAGAGAGAGAGAGAGAGAATGAATGAATGAATGGGGTGCTACGCTCCCCGAGGCCACGCCTGTCTGCTGTGCTGGTGCCGGTCGGTGACGGAAGCGTGTTCACACTATCCAACACTGACAGGCTCCGGACCGGGCCGTACCAGCGCGGACCTACAAAATATTCTCGCCGACAATCCCGACTGCTGGTAAAGGTCCGCTCCGGAGACGTGCAGCCAACTGAAACGGCTTTACGGACATGTGTCTAGAGTCTAGACGGTGTCTGGAAGAAAGGGGAGGGATATAGGATAGGTATAACATACTGGCATTTCCGGGCACTACAACGCTATAGCTGCAGGTGGGATCGGCTCTCATCTCTGATGCATTACCCTTCGAACCTGTGGTGAGTAAGAGCCCACCCATTACACGGCCACTAACATCTGGGTTACCACAGTTTACCTTCCATAGATTTCCTCAGCAACCAATTATCGACCAGCGCGGAAGGAGGATGAACAGCAGCGTGAGTTGCACACCGACTGACCTAACCCCCAGATACCACAGCAATGACCACCCCGACCACCACGCCCAGCTCTGCCAACCCCCCCCCACTCCACCATCGAACATCAAGCCAGTAAAATTCGGCAACTCTCAGCTCGTGTTGAGAGAGATGATTTTTTTTTTTTGGGGGGGGGTAGGGGTAAAAGTAAAGTTGGAAGCACATGCTATAGCTGCGCGTGGCGGTGGTGCTCATCTCCGTTCCGTTGGCCCTATGAGTCTGTTGTGGGAAAAAGCCCATTACCCTAACACACGGCCAGTGTAGCATCCGGGTTATGACCGTTTACCTTCCCCATTTCCCAGGTACCCATTTATTGACCATACCGAAAGGAATGATGACCACCGGGGTGTGTTGCACGCCGACTGCCCAGTCAGATTCGTATAGTTAGGGACGTAAACCATTGCACCGCGGAGGGAGGAGGAAGGGGAGGATATTTTTTATTTATTTATTTATTAATTTATTTTTTTGCTTGGCGCACGTTGCAACCCTTTTCAGTCAAAGTCGCAAATGAAAGTTTAGGGTTAATAAGGAGCCAGTGGCCCGCTCATCGGGGACTGGAAATACATACCCGTCGGAGGACCCAAAGTGGGGATAACGAGTCAACCACTCGTGATGACTGCCATCAAATTGTTTTCCCCCGTGTGTAATTAATTTCTGTGCGATCCTTATCGCCGGTACGGTCTCAAGGCGGGCCTTTGTAGCCACAGCTCGTTAGTAGAGCGGGTAAAATTTACTTTAGTCCGACTCAGCTATGACGCCAATACGGGCGGCGCCCAGTCGGGGAGTTCCCTGTCCTTAGCGCTGACAAATCTTCTTTAATATATACAGAATATTTGATACACAATTCCAAGTAGCACGTAGATAGCATATGAGGGAGTGATGTACTAGAGGTGATGCAGCAGCGATGTAAAGAGGTTCGGGCCCCACACAAACTGACTTTATATTTGTGTGACGAGTGTATGGACAGCATGTGGGTGGCGTTCAGCCTTCGTTGAGCGTTGCCAGCTGGTTGAGACAGGACTGGACCAAGATCTATATAAAGATCTTTATTTAGATCCTGGACTGGACCACTTCTGAAGCACCAGGTCTGCACGCTTACCACTAGTCCGACGTCTACCCATCCAATCATCTGTCGATCTATCTGTCTATTTATATCAATTAACTCTCAAATTCTCTCTCTCTCTCTCTCTCTCTCTCTCTCTCTCTCTCTCTCTCTCTCTCTCTCTCTCTCCATATGCAATGCCAACATATTTCTAGGTAGGGATGAATGGACACGTAGGGTGGCAGAAGTGTGTATTTATACCTAGTCTGGTCGAGTATGGATGGAACGTATGCTGAATACGTCTACAGAGATTAAAAAAAATAAAAAAAAAACCACCACGGGGGCATTTTGAGTTAAGATATATACCTGATATCGTTTATTTAATGTGTAAATAAAAAAAAAAAATCATGGTGTACTTTTAGGGATAACGAAAACTCTACAAGTAAGTTTTATGTCTACTTTAATAATTTCACCATTTTTTGACATAAACGAAACATGCCTTCGAAGCGTTACTCGGTCTTCTCCATTAGACACGATGCTGCTCGTCTCTCCTTGTTGGTGACACGGCAAACTTAGGACTCGAAGTGGCCAACGATCCAGTCGTAGTAAGGAGCGAGAAGATTCACCACAGCCGGGTAGTCGTTACAGCTGAGATGCCAAGACACCATAGCCAACGCGGTCCCATCGGCGGCACGGACCAACGCGCCTTCGTCCCCCTAATATGAATTGAGAGGACTTTGTGCGTGCGCCGAGATGAGGAAGGGTGAAGACGAGTGTATGTGACAATATATGTTACGTTATTGAGCTAAGTGATAGGAAAACAAGGGTGTTGTTGCTGAAATAGACGTAAATATGTTACGGAATAAATGTAGGAGTGAAAGAAGTGCGGACTACAGTCAGTGTGATCATTCTACGTCACTGGAAGACTTAGGCAGAGTGGCATTTTTAATATTAAAGACGAATGTAAGAAACGTGGCTGGGAATAAAAAAAAAAGATACCTAAAAAAAAAGACGAAAACTGCAATGCTCCGTATGAATAATTGAGAAAATTTAATAATACTTAACGACATCGACAGCAACGACGGCGCCGACAACAAAAACAACAACAAAAGCAACAAAAACAACAACAACAACAACAACAACAACAAAAGCAACATGAACAACAATTACGCCAAATAAATAATAATTTATAACAAAAGTAATAATAATAATAATGATAATAATAATAATAATAATAATAATAATAATAATAATAATAATAATAATAATAATAATAATAATAATAATAATAATAATAATAATAATAATAATAATAATAATAATAATAATAATAATAATAATAATAATCTAATAAAAATAATTATAATAATAATATTTATTATTAACAACAACAATACTACTACTAACACTACTACTACTACTACTAATGATTATACTAATAATATCATGCCAGTATCTAGTCAATCATCATCACTTTCATACTCATCAGTCATCATCATCAACATTAATCTGCTTTTTTATGCACACCACCATCATCATAACTTCAAACAGCAAACAGAAACCAAAGTCGTGCATATATGTAGAAATGTGGAAAAAGCACACACACACACACACACACACACACACACACACACACACATCGCTCATATTCCACACAGCCATCCACGCACTGACGATCTCCCTTAAAACGGGTACTGGTCCTACTGGATACCATGACTTCCGAATCCGTGAGAAAAGTCATTAAAGGGAAAAGAGGCATGGTTGCATACCGCTGCCATCAACCTCACACCTTAGAGCAGTGGTTCCCAAACTGGGGGACATGGCTCCCTGGGGTGCCATATAACAGAATGCACGGGGCCATATTCTGAGGCTATGTACAGATAACACCAAAGGAGTTTAGCGGGTAGGCAGCTAGTGGAGGGAGCTTACAGGTTCAGCTCAGGTTTGTGTAATGTCTTGCTGCCAGGGACGTGAGCAATGCGTCCCATTTTTTTTTTTCGTCTGTGTTATTACCTTGTTTTATCTGATTCTGTGTTCTTGACATAAAACAAGACATGGAGATGTTTTAGGGTAGTAGATAATTTTAACTCAACATAGTGTTAAGGCTTCCTAAGCTACGGATTCTGTATGATAACCTGGTCTTGATTCTTGAGTATCAGCAAGGATGTTCAAATTATTCACAGTTATCCACACATTCACAGTTGTAACATTGATCACCGTGTGTGCCTCCCCATATAATCAGTTTGACCCCACCTGTGAATACTTCAGTGTTATATGAACTTAAGCCAACATCAGAATGAAGGAATGTAGACACTCACTGTAGTCACGGGTTATGGTTGGGGGGGGTGGGGGCGGGGGGGGGGTGATGGACAAGGATCATGTATGAAAAGTGGGTAACGACCAGAAAAAAGTTTGGGAACCACTGCCTTAGAGAATACTTTTAGATAGATAGATAGGTAGATAGAAAGGTAGACCACATCCCACACACTATAGTACAGAACAAGTACTTCTTGGCCCATTCACGCTGCGTAGCCCTTGTGCCTGGTTAATTAAGTGGGAATATTAGTTATCGATTCCAGCCAGCACATACATTTGTCGCGCCTGCACCCAATAGATGGAAGTCAAGGTCATTGTCGAACATTCCATTTATAGGCCATCTGTGTGAGCCCAAAGTGGGGTTGCCATATTCTTGCAAGCTTTCCGACATGATGAAGAATCTAGGACACAAAAAAGTCAAAGCAGTACATTTAATTACAGATTTCAAGATTTTCACCAGACTCGTCACTTCGAGATGTCAGGTATTGAGGAAAGTCGGACGTTCATATTTCTAAGTTCTCTTCGAAAACATGTGCTGCGAGCCTCTAAACGTTGACACTATGCATTTGTTGAAAAGGTATCGGTTTTGTAGTCTTCAATACTATGAAAAGAAAAATTGAAAAGAGATAAACTCATCCCACGAACCAGTGACAAACAGACAGACCAACAGGCATACTCACCACACAGACTCCCTCCGTTTCGGTGCTCTGCAAGCACCCCTCGTTGGGCTGCACGAACATTCCGTAGATATCGGCGCATTCCACCTGGGACATGTAGGTCAGGTTGACCGCCTTCTGCTGGCTCTGGATCACTCCGTCTGGCTGTGCATCAGAGTTAAGGTCAAGATTAGTTAGGTCAAGGTAAGTAGTCCGTATTATCATTGAAAATATTTGTGTGTAGTGGTGACTTAACTTTTCATTATCTTTTGTATACGTGTTCATTTGTCTACATAACACTCCCCGACCACAATATTAACACATAGAAGGCGGGATTCCACTGCATCCACTTCCCTTGTCTCATACCAAAACACATCTTATTAAGAGCTTCTGTCCCTCTCTGCACATTTCTTATAGTCCGATGTCCTTGTCAGCAATGTTAGTGAAGTGCTTCATGAGGATTAACTTCCTTACGTCCTTGTAGGTACCAGCCCCTTCACTAAACAACCACTTATCTAGCGTCTTCTCGAGGTGACGAGTGCATGCCACGTAGGTGTCGGTAGTTCTCTTGCGGCCCCCTCTGAACATTAGCCTGTAGGCCTCCGGCCAGAGTTCATAAGCTTTTAGATGACCGTCTTGAGCTCCTCGTAGTCCTCCAGGTTATCCACCTCATTCCGTCGTACGCCGACAGTGCCTTGCCCTTCAGCTTGATAGCCACGAGTCCCACCTATCTCTGCCGAGGCCACTCGAACTCCCGGGCCTTCTTCTCGAACCTTACGAGCCACTCCGTCACTTTCTCCTCATCAAAATGCGGAACTAGCTTCAAACTCCTAATGAAACTAGCTTCCGGAGTCTCTTCCCAGGTCACTGTTGGGTTTACTCTACGCGAGTCTATCCCAAGCTTTAACCGTGACTTCTCCAACTCTGTCGCTCCGTCTCTTCATACTGCAACCTTCTCCATCACTCTCTCCTGTCTCCTCTGAGTCCTCTCCTCCCCTCCATCTCCAACTTCCTCAACTCTAACTGCAGTTGAGCCTCGTGGGCCAACACTCCCGGACCCAACGGAGTAGAATGAGCCCCATCATAGAAACCAAAAGTGGGTGCAGAAGGGCGGGCATTAGGCAGAAGGGGAAGTGGATCGAACAACTGAAGGCTGGACGGTCGGATTGGTTCAGGTGTAAGAGACATTCTGCCGCTGCTCTGGGAAGGTGTTCTCGGAATCACCTCCTCCAGCGGGGACTCAGGGCGAGGATTACCTGGGGCGCTCGGTTCAGGAGTCACCATAGTAAAAGTTAACAATAATACTGACAATAAGCAAAATTAGGTAACTGATAGCACTGACGTTAATAGAAAAACTCAAATATTACAGGCGAGGTCGCCACTTTTACAAATAACGAAAGGAGCATGCTCAGAACCAACTACCAGTTCCGTCTGCCGACTCCAATCTCCGCAACAGACAGCACGGCCGCAGCTGCGACCCGTGATTTTAACACCTGAGTCCAGACTCTCTAAGGGGAGACAAGTTAATTCCCTGTTCTCTCTCTGTCTCGTGTGCAGCGCGGGCTGGTACTGGTCTGCCTGCTTATGAGCGGGGCAAGAAGCCTCGCTCGTCTCGTATAATACTTGAAGGAGTCTATTAACGCTGCCACAGCCCTACACCATGTAGGACGCACCTTACCCAAGTTATTTGGAGAATACCGCCCACTACGTAAGATGGACTTCCATCCACTTCTCCAAACAACTCGGGCGGGGAAAATTCGTTTGAGAGGGGCAACCGGACTCGCCTGCACTACCCTCCTCTTAAATGTAAAGATTGTGGGTGTGTAAGTGTGTGTGCGTGTTACCTAGTAGGCCGAAAACTGATGCCATCCTCCCCTTGAGAGCTTTCCCCCTCCTCCAAGCGCCAAAGCATTACACCATGCTAGCTGGTCGACCTTAACCTTGACCGGGCAGCCTCCGCATCAAACTTCTAGCGAAGCCAAACAACACTCATAAGAGTGTTGAAAGGACAGGGAAAGAATGGAAGTTCCTGCAGCTGAGGCTGTGTGGGGAGACACTTAGAGGAGGATTGTGGCAGTGAAACAGTTCCTAGAGAGAATGTGGTGTGTTAGGAGTAGGGTGTAGAATGTATGATGGGTATTGTTTCTTTCTGTGCAATTTTTTATAATTTTTTACAAAGGCCTGACTTGGGAGAAATCCCAAGTTACCTGTAAGATCAAGATCAAGATCAGGCACTGCGTGATGGGAGACGCGAGGCCTCCGTGCTCTGCCATGTCTGGGAGCAGAATGGCCGAGCCGAGCCACATATGCGCAGATGGGAGGCAACAGTTTATCACGGGTACTGTTTTTCACGCTACACCGGCCGCCCCCCTCTGCCGCGTGGTCCGGGGGCTCGCGAGAGGTGATATATTTATATATATATATATATATATATATATATATATATATATATATATATATATATATATATATATATATATATATATATATATATATATATATATATATATATATATATATATATAAGAAATGTCTGTGATGAGGCAGAAATTGATTAAGTAACCCGTATGGTTGGATGTGCGTGAGGCGTGAGAAGGAATATTCGTGCGTGTTACTTACCCCGTCCTGGCCCCAGCCCACGACCGTCACGACAGTGCCAGTGGCTGGCTCTGGGGTGTCAGGGGGAGGCAGCACTGCGGGGGATATCAGGCCGCTAACGAAGACGAAATTGTGGCTGAGCTGAGGGTAAGAAGGAAAATGAGCAGTGAGATGTGTCCACCGGCACATACTTTATCAACAAGCGTAACGTATAAAATATGAATAGATAAAGAAGTTGGTGACACAAAACTACAACATAGGAAAAATACTGAGCTTTTGACAGCCATTTCTGTTATGGAAAAGTACAATACTCAAGTCTCCTTTCCTCCTCACCCGGAGAATAGCCAGGTCGTTCGTGTGTGTCACCGCCTCATAATTCTCGTGGATGAAAATTTCATTGACATTTTTGTACTCCTCGTAGCCTGACGTGCCGTCGAGGTTGGAGCCTGCGCCCATCACGTGCAGGTAGAGCATACCCTCACTGGTGGGGAACAGACAAACACAATGTGGTAGATACATAGCGCTATAATTCTAAGAAACAAATAAACTGTCTAAAGACATGTTATGTCTGGCACTGCTTTTGTAGGTCTGAAAAGTTAAGTCACTAGATTGTGAACCAAGTCAATTAAATTTCACAGAAAAACAACAGTCTATATTAGTGTTGTTCTGGTGACTTCGTGTATGTTCCGACACTAGAGCTAAAATTTCATCAAGCATAACCGAACACGGGCGGCAGTGGGCTACACTCTGGATTAAGTCAAGATTTAAGATGACCTCTTCACGTGTCCTTGAACTGCCCCTCTTCTGACGCGGGCAAGTCGCGGGGTCCTCCCAGTATTATAAACAGGAATTGTCAGTTTCTTACATTATGTGCTGGTACTTGAGAAAAGCAGAAATTAATGGGTATAAATATGAAAAAGAAAAGGTATGGAAGGTTAACTTTTTTTTTTTTATAGTGTGTGTGTGTGTGTGTGTTAAGACCGATGGTCACTATATAATGATAAAAATGATGTGAATTTTGAAGTGAATTTTAGTATGAGAAGGAGAAGACCGCGCTGATCAATTTAGGCTTTTTGAAAATGGACAGTTCATGACACCCAGGTCAAAGTGACTCAAAGCCTTACGGGAATTTTAATCACACAGTATCGATTCGCCGCTCAAGAAAGCTCAGCACCATAATAATACAAAAAGAGGAGCATAACTCACCCCTCGACACAGGTGGCGGTGGTGAGCACATGGTTGTCGTTGACGATGATGCCTCCACACAGGTGACGTCTGCCGCCCACCAGCGGGTCTGTGTACACCGACACCTGCACCGAACATAACATTTGTTAGCTTAAGAGAGCCGAGATGTGTGTGTGTGTGTGTGTGTGTGTGTGTGTGTGTGTGTGTGTGTGTGTGTGTGTGTGTGTGTGTACTTTAAATCTTTAACCATTTACTATTAAGATGTTCAGTTTTGTTATTTTTTATCATTATCAAGCCTCATAGCTTTCCAAACTGCATTATGACCGCTGAAGACATCTTACGATAATGAATTACTTCAAGGACCACAATAACAGTAAGAAACACTGAATGGTTTCGACAAATTCATAACTATATCATAAGAAACTGAATACACACAAGGAGACAAAACACACCTCTAAGAACAACACAAGATATTTAACGTAAGAGTTTGCAGTAAAGAATTAAAGCTCCGCTCCATCCATCGAATACTCATTAATCAGTATGTACATTCCTCTTCCAGATAAAATCAATCACATTCATCTGGACGAACTAATGAGCTAATTTACCCTTCAAGCTGCGGAATTTTTTTGTCTCATTCAAGGATGCTGAGCCAAGTTTTTCTAACACTGAATGCTCTTGAAAAATAGAGGTAGGAGCTTCATCTCTTCGGTAAACAATGAGAACAAACTCTCGCTCCATTGGTATAATTGTCAGTTTGTACGTCCCTTTCCAATTAGTGTTCATACCAAAAAAAATACCTTGGAAAAATAAAGGTGAGGTATAGAAAATAAATTGTGAAAATATACTTGAAAACACGATTTTTTTTGTACGGTTTCATTTTTCAAGTTTACCTCAATTTTCTAGGGTTATTTTTTGCTCATGGTATGATCACAACTTGGTATAATGAGTAGAATTGGGGAACAGACCGCACTTAGTTGAGACAGCATCATCGCAGGAGAAAATGAGTCAGGAGATCGTCCATGTGTGTAGCAAAAACAACACAGGAATGAAGGAACACAAATTAGTCTCACGCACATCCTCTTATTTTTCAGATTTCCTTACTTGACCTTCCACCCTAAAAAAAAAAAATAATAAATAAAAAATCTGCTCATCCTACCCAATCCTCACGTACACACATACACAACCTTCTCCCCCCCACACACCCCTCCTCTCCCGACACACACTGCGTAGTTCAGTGGTTAGCCCGCTCCCCTCACAACCTAAACCCGGGCTCATTTCCCGGGCGGAGTGGATATGAATGGGCAGTCATTGTCCACCCACCAGTGAATGGGTGCCGGGTGTTAGTCGGGGGTTGTGTTCCGCTTCTCGGGTGTGTGAGTGTGATATGTTGTAGCCGCACCCAACGATCCATCACCAGATCTCCTACATCATTCAAGGAAGGCTTGGAGTCACGAGTCAAGTGAGTGATCAGACTCTAGTCAATTACACACACACACACACACACATACACACACACACACACACACACACACATGCAGGTAGCAGCACAATACTCACCACTTCAGGGTAGTCTCCATCACTGGTGTAGGATCCACCGATGATCCTCTCCAAGGGACCCGCAACACCTGCGGAAAATAATCAATCAATCAATGGGGACATACACTGGTTGGCGCCTCGCCTTGCCCACCCTACGACGCCAAGCCCAGGGATCCCTCCGGGCAAATCTCCATGCAGGCCCTCTTCTCATCCGTAGTACCTCCTGGCAGGATCTATCGACTTGCTCAAGCCACGAACTCTGTGGGCGTCACTTCGCCTCCACCACTCAGGGTTGTCTCTTTTACAGAGACAACCCGATGAGCAGGGTCGGCTTCTGGGCAGCGCGCCACATGCCGTACTATGCAGGTAATATATGTCGAATCAGTCTCACAGAGTAGTCACCAGTTGAACACAAAGTCATCCCAGAGATAAATGCGGGAGACATTAAGCACAAAATAATTGTCTGAGTATATATATATATATATATATATATATATATATATATATATATATATATATATATATATATATATATATATATATATATATATATATATATATATATATATATATATATATATATATATATATATATATATATATATATATATATATATATATATATATATATATATATATATATATATATATATATATATATATATATATATATATATATATATATATATATATATATATATATATATATATATATATATATATATATATATATATATATATATATATATATATATATATATATATATATATATATATATATATATATATATATATATATATATATATATATATATATATATATATATATATATATATATATATATATATATATATATATATATATATATATATATATATATATATATATATATATATATATATATACTACTACTTGGAAGGCAGAAAGCAGACGGGTTAGCTGGTCAATAATTTATATTCGCTTTAGTAAATCAAATGTGAAAGAAAATGGAAACGTGTTGATAAAATGAACAATTACAGTCGACACCAAATAGAGCAATAAACTAGAAAAAGAAAGAGACGACATGAGGAGGAGGGCTAGGTGGTGGGGAGAAGCCTGTGTCCTCGAGCCACTGGACCCAAGGCTGGTGGTAAATATGGCAGTGGTGGGAACATTCGTACTAAAAAAAAAACAATATTCGATATCAAATCCAATATTGCTTTGGTCCGCAACAAAAGAAGACTTTCCATTGCGGCACACGGCTGTATATGATTCAGGCGATTGCATTCAGGGAGGGTTTAAACAAATTCGCTTACTCAGGGCGGCGAGGGCCAGGAGGGCGAAGGCTGTACGTAGGCTCTTCATGGTGTGGCGGCGACACTAGGACTGGTCACGCGTCTTCCCCTCCCAGTCTTAAACAGTCTGTGCATCCTCCCACGCACCCGTGTATCTCTTGCGATAAAGAAATTTGTGCACTGTATCGTACCTGTATCTGTATCACTGTATATATGTCTGTATCATCTCCGCCAGTTCTTCTGCCCCGCACAGATGCTTTTCATTTATAAGGACCTTGTCCCCCCTCGTATGGAGTACGCATCTCACGTGGGGGGGGGGCTCCACTCACACAGCTCTCTTGGACAGAGTGGAGTCTAAGACTCTTCGTCTCATCAGCTCTCCTCCTCTTACTGACAGCCTTCTACCTCTTAAATTCCGCCGCCATGTTGCATCTCTTTCTATCTTCTATCGATATTTTCATGCTGACTACTCTTCTGAACTTGCTAACTGCATGCCTCTTCCCTTCCCGCGGCCCCGGTGCACACGTCTTTCTACTCATGCTCATCCTTATATTGCCCAAACCCCTTATGCAAGAGTTAATTTAACAAGCATCTCCATTCTTTCATCCCCTTCATTGGTAAACTCTGGAACAGCCCTCCTTCGTCTGTATTTTTTCTTGCCTATAACTTGACCTCATTCAAGAAGAGTGTATCAAGACACCTCTTCACCCGAAATTGACCTCTCTTTTGGCTACTCTTTACTTTTGTGTATTATGGGAGCGGCGAGCAGCAGGCTTTTTGTCTTGTTTTTGCACTCTTTTTGTTGCCCTTGAGCCGTCTCCTTTGTTGTACAAAAAAACTTCCATATTGCTGCGTTTTTCTTTCATTTCCATCTCTTCTTTTGCACCCCCCACCCCCCCACTCCCACACCCACGCTATCTATATATCTATCTATATATCTAATTCGCCTCTGGATATTTCTCTATAAAAAAATCTCTCGTTGACAAAAACTGTCTACTCACCAATCTTCATTAAACTCAACGTGAAAGGAGTTACGCTGCTTCATCACTGTTGCGTCGAACTGTATCAGGTTTGATTATCAAGGTTGTCAGTTTTTACAATTATTTGTGTGAAAATGAACAGTTAAATATCTTCATTCCCCAACAGCATGATGCAGCATAATAGGAAGCAAAGGCAAAATAGAGGGTGTCATTATCGCCATTATATATCTGATGAGTGTTGACCCAGTCCTTGGAAAATCCATAACGAGTATACATTAATAGATACGTTATCTATAACTCCGGTGCTCTCTCTCTCTCTCTCTCTCTCTCTCTCTCTCTCTCTCTCTGTGGACCCCCAGACTTTCACGGCAGCGTAGCATGGACCTAGGACTAAGGACTGGCTGGGCGCAGGGGGTCGGGAACCCTGACTGGCCACGGTGACCCCGAAACCCCACGGTGAGACACCTGTACACTCTCACGTTTCATGGGGCGCCGGCATATGTTCAGGTCATAATTTTTGGGTGTCATGATGCTGTGACTTTTTTCGAATTTAATTGTTAATTTCCGAGAATAATAATAATAATAATAATGATAATAATAATAATAATAATAATAATAATAATAATAATAATATATATATATATATATATATATATATATATATATATATATATATATATATATATATATATATATATATATATATATATATATATATATATATATATATATATATATATATATATATATATATATATATATATATATATATATATATATATATATATATATATATATATATATAACGTATTAAGTACGAGTTATATGATTGTCAGATGGGGATAAATGGCAATGTAAGGGAGAAGACTTAATGGTGTATGGAAGGAAGGTACGGTACTAGGAAGACGAGAGCAGCTGACGTTGGAAGCTCCAAAGTAGAAAGTGTATAGACTGGAGGAATGACATGACATAACTGACTGAGAAGTTTGATGATGCTAAGGATGTCTGCAAGATAAAGGGGGGGGGGGGGTAGGGGGGGTACGATAAAGTAGAGTCAAACAAAGGAAGGTACTGTTAGGTTTTTGAGAATGAAATGGGAATTCAAGGAAAATATGGTGGTGAATGTTTAGGTTAGTAGTAGAATGTGCTACTACTACAACAACTACATAAATGATACCTCCACCCATGTTTATTCTCCCCACACATAATCATGGAGAGCTCCAAAGTTTGGAGGTCATTAGCCCCAACTCTGTTTGCTAATGACTGTGGCATCCAACCATATCACTAATACTACCTGACACTAAATCACCTATCATCTATTACATCTAGATCCCCCTTTCCTTCCCTACTCAGGTCACTCCCGACCCACCCTAATGTCACTCTCCACCACTGTGGCTTCATAGTCCATATTGGAGATGTTGGTGGCTTTTGGGCCAGTGTCTGGTGCCCCTAAGACATAGGACAACAACTACTACTTCTACTACTACTACTACTACTACTACTACTACTACTACTACTACTACTACTACTACTACTACTACTACTACTACTACTACTTCCACTACAACTACTTCTTCCACTACTACTACTACTACTACTACTACTACTGCTACTACTACCACTATTACTGCTACAACAACAACAACAACAACTACTACTACTACTTCTTCTACTACTACTACTACTACTACTACTGCTACTTCAACAACTACTACAACTATTTATTTTACCATCAGCACTACTACTAATATTGTCAGTCGACCAATCTTTACATTCAGCTTTTAGGGCGTTTGGTAGGCAGACAGACAAACAGACGGACAACGTCGAAAGCATAATCGCCCTTCTCGCTGCGCAGAGGCGGGCGATACTAAAAATGACAGCGTTATTGCACTCAAAAAAGTACCACCCGCCATACTGGCCTATCGTTATCGGAATTTATCGGAACGCATCTCAGTGGTGCAACTACGAATCCGAGGACCCGGGTTCGAATCCCACCACGGGGAGCCAGCGCACAGCAACCCAACTGTCCATCCTCCCTTTTGGGCTGGTCGATAAATGGGTGCCGGCACTTTGTGAAACCTGGGGAAGGTGAACTATGGTAATCCAGACGTCACACCTGCCTTGTGTCCCGCCACAGGCTTAAGGGCCAATGTGACTGAGATGAGCACCGAAGCCACGCCCATCTTAACGTATGTTCCCAACTATACTTTCACCTTTATCTGATATGTAGCCGTACCACCCCTGCAGGAAACAGGAAATCAAACAAATAGCTGGAACAACTCCCAAACTCCCTCCACTTGCCCACATAGCATTCATGCTCTGGGGCCGACCACCGCCGACAAACTTCGGGTTCTCTCTGGAAATACTGACGGTTTTCCCTTAAAACACGGGCGGGTTTTCAATTTGGTCACTGTCGTTTAGTAAGTCACATTTCATCATTTACTCGCTATCATTCAGTCGGCTTTTGTTGGATTTTTCCCACTAGTTAATCAGTTTGAGATATTCACTCAAGGATATTCTCAGGTGTACTTGATAACAACATATCAGTTCGTTAAACTATCTCTCTCTCTCTCTCTCTCTCTCTCTCTCTCTCTCTCTCTCTCTCTCTCTCTCTCTCTCTCTCTCTCTCTCTCTCTCTCTCTCTCTCTCTCTCTCTCTCTCTCTCACACACACACACACATACACACACACACACACCTATGACCCTTTGTTTTATTTTATCTAACTTTATTTATTTATTTTTAGGTGCTGGCTGCAGCGCCGGTAGACTCTCTTGAGGGGCCTCTTGAACGGCCCCATCCCGTTAAAGACGCAAGCGAATTTTATTTATAGTGACTGCCATGATGTATGACCATTTGCAACGCCTTCTAATGTCGTGTCTTCTGCTCTTCCCATACACATTGTTTGTTAACCTTCCCATCGGTGAGAACGTGTCAGCCAACGATAAGAGGCAGTCCAAGAAAACCACGTGACTGAAATGACGTGTTCTCTGTAAAACTAAAATATATAGATAAATAGACGATAATATCCTGCATGAAGTGTCGGGACAACTTCCGCATAAGTAACTTATTTGCACACGGAATGATATGTAAAGGTGGATATTTCAACAAGGCCTTTTGTCCTGGCCTTTACTCTTTAACTCCGTGTGGTGGGGATATACAGCAGCAACAACAACAATATGAGTAACGACAATAGTGAAAATTATAATAGTAAAGCCGAAATTGACCTCTCTTTCGGCCACCTCTTTTGATTCCTTTTTTTTTTTTTTTAGGAGCAGCGAGTAGCGGGCTTTTTTTATTATTATTGTTTCCTTTTTTGTGCCCTTGAGCTGTCTCCTTTGTTGTAAAAATAAAAAATATCCCAGACCCACCCACCCACACCCACACACGCAAGTGGAAGCAGGAGGAACAGTTTCCACGCCTCGCCTCGGCTCCCAGCAGCCCTGCCTCCTCTCCCCGCCCCGCCGTGGGAAATTCCTTTGTACTGTTTCAAAATAGGTTTCACAGAGATTTCTGGATTTTATTTTCTATCCGTCGAAAGGTCTCTCAAAAAGTTTTTTCCTCCTTTTTTTTTCCCCTTTCTTCCAAAGTCTTTCTTTCATTCCTTCTAACTCTCTCTTTTTCGTATTTTACTTACTCTCATCCCTTCTACCTTTTTTATTACGTTCTTTCTTTCTTTTCATTCACATTCATTTTAATTTTTTTAAATCTTTTCTATAACCGATATATATATATATATATATATATATATATATATATATATATATATATATATATATATATATATATATATATATATATATATATATATATAAAGATTGCGCTGAAATGTTGAGTTAGTCAATATAACACATGCAATCCTTTCACCCTCCGGAGCACCAGGGACGCGCAATCCCTCACAACGCAACACAACCGCACATGACAACATCACTCTGTATACACATTTCACTAGACTCTATTAGGATTTTTGTCATGATAAGAAGTCGCGGAGCTATTGTGATGAATGCAAAGTTTGGTATGTGTGTGTGTGTGTGTGTGTGTGTGTGTGTGTGTGTGTGTCATTATAGTAAGCTAACTGTCACCGGTGCTTTTGTTTGTCCCTCTAATACATAGCTCATGCATACATTAGGTTACTGTTATACTATATACATACAACAAAAATACATCACACTGTACCACACTATACTCCACTCAACTCCACTGCATCACATTATACTGAAACGCAATACTACGCCGCACTGCAGAACGTTATACACGGCTGTTCTCCACACTTTCCTCACTAGGTCCTCATTTTATTTTATGCCTCACGCCTCATGTCTCCCGTCGTCTTGTATTTAGTATATTATTTGAATTGCTGACACGGGCTGCGCCGACTCGTGACCCGTATCTTAAAGACCCGTGCAGCATATCAAATTACAGGAGAGGATGTTGCCCATTACTGCAAGACCAATTTATCTTGAAATGCACAACTTTTTATTGCACACGCTAAAGCCTGTTTCATTTTTAACGTTGTATTTGTCTTCATAACAATAATGTGGTCGATTTATCTTTTTTTACCCATTTTTCAAGGCGTCGTTATTTGTTTTTGTTGATTCTTTATATAACTTTTTACGTCTGAGTTTGTAACATGCCGACTTAGTTTTGTGAAAATCCAACACTTCTAACTAACTCTGTCCCAAAAGTGGAGTTGAAAAGCCACACTAACCACATAATATAATAGAAACCATTACGACGTTTAAATAATCTGGCGTAACATCAAGGTACACACCATACGCCGGATTAAAGAGACGGGAGGGTTGTTATGGGGTTGGGGAGAGGCTGGGTGGGGTGCGTGTGGAGCAAAAGTGACGGGGAAGTGGGTGTGTCGGGCGGGGAATGAGATGAGGGTGTGGGGAAGCAGGGAGGATTTCCGGCACAAAGACCAGCCTTGTTTTGTGATGACGCGGAGGGAAGTGAGGGAGACGGGCGGGGGAAGGGGGGATATCGGCGGACACATTTTTATCCCATCCCTTGCCAACACTGTAATCTCCACTTCTACTCTCCCGTATCCTCTCCTGCTCTCCTTCACTCCCTCACGTCTCACCCCATTCCGCTTATCACGTCGCTGCCTCCCACACACACACACCCCTTGCCTCCTCTTCTTTCGTACACTTATATTGGCCTTGTCTTTCATTTGGTATTTCCTCTCATTTTCCTCTCCCCCTCACACACACACACACACACACACACACACACACACACACACACACACAAACAGACAAACAGTTTTGCACTCTTATAGACACAAAAATCTGGACAGAACATGCTGGTATTGAAGACACAAATTTTCTAAACTTATGGATGCAGTCTCTCTCTCTCTCTCTCTTTCAAAGCAGGCCGCCACTTCCGGGCTTCATCAATAACATCACCGGATGTTTCATGGTACACCTCTCAGTGTGACCTCCCACAGCACTGGTGGCGGTGGTGTGACCCTCGTTACAGGTGACACTGGCGAACCCCCTAGCACGGGTAACGGTGGCCTGACGCCCTCAGAGGTGACGTGGTGACCTAAGACACAGGTGACGGAGGTGGGATGCAAGGAACAGGTGATGGTGGTGTGACCCTTAATGCTGATACTGATGATCCCTGCCTCAAGGGTAGCGTAGCTGTAACCTTCTGCCTAGTAGCTACAGATGACGCCAGAATAATCCTCAGCACAGGTGACGAGAGGGGGGTGGGAAGGAACCTGAAGTACAAGTTATGGTGTTAGTGTAATCCCAACACAGGTGACAATACGAAAAACAGGTGACGATCTTGACCTTTAGGACAGATGTTTGTATTTTGATGTTCAGGATAAGTGATGCCAGTGTGTGCAAATACTCAGGTGCGAACATAAGCTATTCACACGTCTAATCTTGGTGCTTGGTGCCGACAGGTGTGAGGTTCGAGACAAGTTCTGGAGCTCTGGTGATGTCACAAGTCAAGACGATGCCTGACGCCATGGCTAAAGGTACTGTGAATCTGATTATATAGAACTGATGGGGCTGCAATAAGTACCTGAGATGGGGCGGGCGATGACAAGTGTGACTGAAAATAATGACAGACGTCCACCGCAGTTTCTCTAAGTAAAGGAAGCCTCTGGAAATAATAATGCATAAGGGAGATTTTGTCTCTTCCATCATACCATTTTTTGTTTTGCTGCATTTGTATGCCATCCTAAGGAGTTATGTTTTGTAATATATGGTAATATATGGCATTTAAAAAGAACACCTGCATCCTTACATGCATAAACTCAGGCGTACCTAATACTGCATGTTGTCTCAGCGCTAAACACTGGTACTACGGCCATCAAGTCTGCCATACATGTGAATTTACAAAGCCGGTTGTGGCGTGCGAGTTACCGCAGCTCGCTTTCACAGACTATATTCAACAACTGATTTTCAACACATTCAGGGAAAATGAGAAGCTAAATGGATTATGCACCGACTCCCTCAACTCGGATTTGAACAAGCACTCATGGGTTAGTAGTTAGGAGCGTTGATCACTGCACCACAGTAGCTGGAGATTAAAAAAAAGCATACTTTCTTACTGATTATGTTAGCGTTGCCAAATTAAAAAAAAATGTTCGTTTCGGTTGGTATCATGATTGCATGGGCGACTGTTACTTTGTCACTTCAAATAATTGATCGCCGTGTGACTGTTGATTGGTGAAATGGGTGTTTGGGTATCATTTGGAGGAAGAAACTGTGGTGTCAGTTAATGAAAAACGCATTGGCTTACGGCACCAAGACAGTGAGGGGAAACTCGTATCAGATTCAAATGCTCAAAATTCTATGACCAAAATAATATACA
>NC_066549.1:10451153-10476153 GCF_024679095.1 Eriocheir sinensis | reverse complement strand
TGCCTCCTCGCCGCCGCTCTTTCCGCCCGCGCCGCCTGTCCCCCCAAGGTAAGTTTGCCCTGTGTTCCTACGAGAGATAACGAGGCCATTTTTGTCGATCTGCTTTTTACCTGTCTCTCTCTCTCTCTCTCTCTCTCTCTCTCTCTCTCTCTCTCTCTCTCTCTCTCTCTCTCTCTCTCTCTCTCTCTCTCTCTCTCTCTCTCTCTCTCTCTCTCACACACATACACACGTGCACACACCATCACTACCACCACCGCCACTACCATTGCCAACCGGCATCGCACCACTTGCAATAACTCAAAAAAACAAAACAAAAAAACAATGCCCACTCGCGGATGAATCCAGGCCGGCTGAAAGGGCGCCGCACAGCGGATACGCACGCAGAGGCAAATCCAGCCAAAGGGGCAGTGACGTGCCGCAAGCCTGTCAGCCGCCGGTGTGGCCTGAACACAAAGGGAAAAAGGTTATCGTGACAGAATAAAGAACGACTCGCGCTCGAAACTCCCTCCTAAATCAGATTCAATGCAACAGTATTTACTCGCTTTAATTATGTTGATTTGCTTATTTAACGAAGCTGTGAACCCAAACTTCGTTCTTTTAATCCAAACTGTAGGTCATGGGGTGAAAATGTAGCATTGAATGGACATGTAGGAGGCAATGAAATGGATGTAATTGGGCATTGTTAAGAAAAAATATATATAAATAAGAATATAAAACGTTCCATGCATTTAGTTTTAATACTATTTTCATTCCTAACTGTCGCTTTTTCTTTTGACAAATTCAAATATTAAAACTCTGAAAAGAAATATCGTCCTTTGTTTCATATTCACGTTTATCATACTGGAATTACCTATGTGAATGTCGCCTGCAGCAAAACGCACTCAGGAAACTAGAAAAATTTCCTCGGGTGACATCCATCCCTTGGATGGGGGAGGTCTATATGTTCAGGCTGTCGATGAAGGACCCGTGTTGGAGGGACCGTTGGGGTAAGTTCGTCTTAGTACATGTAGTTTTATTCTCGTGAATATGATTCAATGGATTTCTTTCCAAAGTCTCCAGATTATGATGCCATATGGAAGCATCATTAGGTGGAGCCACTTTGAACACTTATTTTGTCAATATTTTTTTGCACGCAAATGACAAAATTGTTTCATTATTATAATTTTTGTTAAAATTATGCCCCTGGTTAGGGCACTGTTCATAGACATCCGAGGGTGAGGGCGGGGTAAAAATAACGGTTCACCACATAACAAAGCTGAGTGGCGCACCCCGACATGTCATTCCTTAAGAGTTCAGACTGTGTTTAAGAATTCAGACTATGATAAGACGCTCTCGCTATACACTTTCTCTTACAGGAAAAAGGGCATTTTTTTTCATTAACGTTATAATTATTACAAATATAATGACCGGAAAGCTAACGAAGTATTCTCCACTTTAAGAAGGATAGAGATGAAAATAAAAGCGTAGCTCGTGCCCTCAGAGAACAGGGCTGGCTTCTGGTGAGTGATAAAGACTCCTTGGAAAGAAGTCTATTGGCAATTTTTTGTAAAAAAGTATCTCATTCTTAGATATCTTTAAATATTCAAATATCTAACGTGTAGTTCAGCGAATTAAGAGTTTAGTGGAAGGGCAGCTGAAGAATCAAATGCTCTGTATGAGTGCATTATTAAACAGAACATCGGTATAGTCAAGTTTTATGACCGGGTAAAAGTTTCACCAACCCTTATTTTGTTGAAAATTCACACAAAAGGGTTGAAAAACGTATAGAAGCTAATCGAGTAGTCTAACTAAACTTTATCGATGGTATAATATACGCTTTTAATGTATATACGCAGCAGCACTGGGGCCCATCTATGAAACGCGATGCCGTTTTCAGATTTTTTTGCGTCTTCCTTTTGACAACACACAGAAGCAGTGCAGAGATTTTGTGAAAGGATGGCGACCTTCCTCCTCACTGTCCTTGCACCCCTAGTTATACATTACGTATACATGCTCTTTAGATGACCCCACTTAAAAAATTATTAAATACCACCTGAGCACAGCTGATTTTTACGTGAAGTCAAAAATGTGCAGACCAAGTCACTGCACACTTATGTGAACGAATCATTATGCCATCTCATAAAGGACCACTGGCAGGCTCACGGGGCCGACTACCTACCAATATGGCCGCCACAATTCGCGCGGACTCCACCCAGTCTGACTCACTGCCGCTATTATGCAAAATGTTGACGCTCTTATCGAGGAATATTTAGTTCAAAGGCTTATTTTGGTGTTTTAGATTATTATTTATATCTGAAGATCTTGTTACTGACTGAGTGCGTCTGTCATCCATATAGCATGTGTTAGGAGAGCAGTTAACATTGGGATAATTTTATGGACAAATAAGACAGAGATCATGCAACCTGTGGAACCTGGATGTTGCTAAAAAAAGATTGCAGAATTTGTGTTTGAATGCAGTATCAAATTGATTATTTCTACCTAAAAAGGTTGTTACTGACTGCAAGTACATCTATCTACTGTCTATCTAACTATCGACTGTGTTTAATTTCTCTAGAATCCTACGTCACCAACTTTCCTAACGTACGGTGAAGACAGGATAGATGTGTTCTCAGACAGTCTGCAAAATAAGTCTCCGAACTAAGCATTTCCCGGCATTAAGATTAAATTTACACCAGCACCTCTTTACCTATATCAAACCTCCGTGAGCCACAAATCTTCCGATATGAGCAGCGCTGTAACAGGAGCTCTGGCCTGAGGAACAACGTCCAAATACCGCGAAGGTTAACCTTTCCAGCATGCCGTCACGTGGCTAAAGTCAGCTCATGGATATAGACTAATCCATGCCTGTTTTCATTGCGACATATTATGTTTACATCTGACTGACAGTGCATCTATCTACTGAGATGAAAATCATTATATGTTCGTACTCGCATATGTATCACAAAAAATATTTGTGGACATGCCTCTGCATGCAGTGTCGGGCAACGGCAGGTGCCTCACTAAAGATAACATAAAAAAAAACATTCTGTCGGTCAGCATAGTAACACACACACAGCCGTCAGAGCGTCATGGCCTGTCACGGTGCGTCAACCAGGCCACAAAAAAATAAAACTGTAAAAGAATCCTGGTGTGTGAAAGCGAACAGCGGCACCACCGAGGACAACAAGCACCGACAGAAACAGCAGAAACCACGACAACATAAAAAAAACAATAATAATAATAATAATGAAAATAATATATAATAGTTATAATAATAATAATAATAATGATGATGATGATGATAATAATGATAATAATAATAACAACAGCAACAATAAAAATATTAGCAGTACTAAAAAATAATAGTATCATTATAATAACTATTATTACAATTATCATTATTATTATTATTATTATTATTATTATTATTATTATTATTATTATTATTATTATTATTATTTGGTATTATCATCATAATTATCATAATCATTGTCCTAACAAATATGCTCAAATAAACTAACAAATTAACAAACACATTCCATGCAGCCCAAGCGGGAGGCGCCCTTCGTGCTGTACCTGCCGCGCTGGGGAGGCGAGGGTTGTTATGGCAGCGGCCAGCCCGGCGCCGCGCCTCCCCCCGCTGCCCTGCCCAACCATCAGCCGTCCACCTCAGCTGCAGCGCCCGCCAGCCAGGACACTGAACGCGCTGGCTCCCCACCACCCTCCTACAACCAGGTGGCCGAGGAGTCCTACGCCTGAGTATCTCAAGGCATCCATTCAAGAAGCCTCCAGTAGTGGTGCACTGCAGACACGCCACACATACATATTCACAAAAATTCTCGTTAGTTTGGTTCGGTATATTATATGAACCTATGTATGGTCATATTCTGGTAGATAGCAACACACACACACACACACACACACACACACACACACACACACACACACACACACACAAGTGCACAACAAACCACACGAGTAAACACTGGATTAGTTTATGAAGACAAACCGCTTTAAATGATCCACAAACGTCGCCGACAGCCTAGTCATGGCCACAGTGAAGCAGGTGTAGAGGATGTGTGCGTGGTTGCTGCAGGTTGAGGACATTCACATCATCTCACCAAACCAGCATTTAATAAAATCGCACGAAGTCAGGCTGGCTTACCTTAATTCAGACCTGTGGACGCTAAATGAATAAAGGAAACCATAAAAAAAATGAATATTGATTTGCTAACATAAAAAATTAAGTATGTTAGACTTAGCAGTGTTTGTAATTTGAGCTTTGCTTCATAGTTCCGTCGGCATTTCTGCTTCTTTTGGCCGAAGCATGTGTGTGTGTGTGTGTGTGTGTGTGTGTGTGTGTATATATATATATATATATATATATATATATATATATATATATATATATATATATATATATATATATATATATATATATATATATATATATATATATATATATATATATATATATATATATATATATATATATATATATATATATATATATATATATATATATATATATATATATATATATATATATATATATATATATATATATATATATATACATAAATAAATACATAGATAAATATATATATATATATTCATATCTATCTATCTTTCTATCTACATACATACATATCACCCTAACATTTTACAAGCCTCGAGTGATCACGACAGTTGTCAGTAGGGAGTCACCCGACAGGACCTCGTTTTGAGGAAGCAGAGCAACAACACTGTCATGGCTCGTGGTACATGGTGAAGCTTGTGACGGTTTCGGGTGATCAGCAACACCAAGTGCCTTTTAGAAAGACATTAGTGGACCGATGAGCGGCTACACAGATATAGAAAACTACTCAACCTGAGAAGACTATTTGGCCAAATAAAATTCACTTAAATTAACTATAAGATGGTAGCGCCATATAGTTGGAGGGTAGTTATAATTTATAATAATTTCAAATAAAAATCTGAAGAAAAGGTAATAACGGAGCCTACTCTCTTATTGTTATTTTGATATCCTGATACCCATAACTTGTTTTCATGTAAGAGAGCTTTATTCTTTGCTCATTTCTGTTTTACGGATAGAAGGAGTTTGTGAACTTACATGTTTGAAGTATTTTCATACCGATAAAAGATAGAACGTAATTACTTAGGAGCTAAACACATACTGCCTTCCTTTACCGTCTGGACGATGTGGAGTGTGGCCGCGTCCTGCAGCGGTGCGATGAAGAGCCTTTTCTCAACCTCTCAGGAGGAAATGACGAAGACTAGTTGCACATTATATACAGTTTAATGCTTGACTTACTTCAAACAGTCACACATAAGCGAACAATGACAGGTATATTTTCCTTTGGTTTATTTAAGGAAAATAAAATATATGTATTTGCACATTAAGAATACTATATACATGACATTGACACCAGTGTGGTTCCCGAGGGCCACACAATGACCAAAACCACAGCCCAGGCACCTGAGGCCGGGCGCGGCACCAATGTAGCCTTTAACACACGAGGATTCATTTGACTACACGGCGCGTCAACGGCACGCCGATAGGGACGCAACGAGCACTTCCGAGGGGGACTCCGGCCCAGCTAAGGTGACGGTGAATAGTGCAGGCAATGTTTGTGTGTGTGTGTGTGTGTGTGTGTGTGTGTGTGTGTGTGTGTGTGTGTGTGTGTGTGTGTGTGTGTGTATGCTATCTCGTGAATATGTGTTCGTAATTGAGCTTTCCCAGAGAAAAAGTTACTTCAATTAACCGCATGTCAAACGTTATTGTGGCTCATCCCTCATTAATCTTAATACTACCGGATGTTTTCAGCGTGAGAGGGGACAATTATTACGGACTGGCGTTTCATAGAGAAGGCTTCGCGAACAGATTTCCTCCAGTATTCTTCCATGTAAAAACAAAAGGAATTTCGGGAGAATAATAGGACCAATTTCAGCGGAGAGAAGAAACACAAGAATATAGAGGCACCTATCCATATATGCTTCTCTCACAGACCATCAAATAACCGACTTCTTAGAACCCATAGATTCTTCCTCAGTTGAGCATCACAAAAGACTTTACTGTTCTTATATTCATTGCGATGTCTGAACTCCCTGCCTGAGTGAGGAGGGGACGAGGAGGAGGGTGGCGTGAGGAGGAAGATTGGATACGGACAGAAGTAATCAAACAAGAGATAATGAGGTCGCCATCGAGGACGGGGCTGCAAACACATCATGGTTGATTATTCAGAAGAAACCGCAAGTGGAAACGACTGCCACCTGTACGCTTGTCATTATGAGAGAGAGAGAGAGAGAGAGAGAGAGAGAGAATGGGGGGTGGGGTCTAGATAGAAAGACAGACAAAGAAAGACACACATATGCAAATTCATGCCAAGAAAGACAGACAGACGAACAGACGGGGACAAATTTGGGCGCAATAAGCCAGAATTTCATTGCATACCTCAGCGGCAAACTTTCCGCGTCATCCTGGTCATGAATGTCCACACGGCGAGGTGTTTTATCTTTTTTTTTTCTCACCAACATCCGCTGGTTTTATTCTTTTTTTTTTTTTTACCTCAGCGCTCATGTGTCGTCCGCAGGCGTGCATAAATGCTATTCAGAGTGACTCGCATTCCTCCACACTAACGTAACGGCACTTTATGTACGTGTGTGTGTGTGTGTGTGTGTGTGTGTGTGTGTGTGAAGACAATAAGGTGATTAGGAGAGGGCGAGAGGGGTATGGTGAAAGGGAAGGTTGTCGAAGAACTATGCAAGTGTTGCCTCTGCATAACAAGGGTGACGCAGCGCTGGTTTGGGAAAGGTGACTAAACGACTAACATTGTGACAAATAACAGGAACAATAACAATATAAAAAAAAATAATAATGCAATCATATTAGCAATATATAGCGTATATATATAATCATTATAAATATAATAATGATGAGATAAGCGTTGTTATCAATTTTATCAATATTTGTAGGAGTAGAGGGGGAGGAGAAGCACTATTGTCAGTAATAGTAGTAGTAGTAGTAGTAGTAGTTGTAGTAGTAATAGTAGTAGTAGTAATGGTAGCAGTAGTGGAAGTAGGTAGTAGCAGTGGTAGTAGTAATAGTAGTAGTAGTAATAGCAGTAGTATTAGTAGTATAGTAATCATAATATTAATAAAAATAATATAATTATTAATAATGATAATAGTGATAGTAATAATAATAAGAACAATAATAACAATAATAATAATGATAATAAAAGTAGTAAAAACAATAATACTAATAATAATAATAAAAATAATAACAATGATAAAATAATAATAATACTAGTAATAATAATAATAATAATAATAAAAATAATAATAATAATAATAATAATAATAATAATAATAATAATAATAATAATAATAATAATAATAATAATAATAATAATTATAATAATAAAAATAATAACATAC
The DNA here is from genome assembly GCF_024679095.1 of Eriocheir sinensis. Taxonomy (NCBI): domain Eukaryota; kingdom Metazoa; phylum Arthropoda; class Malacostraca; order Decapoda; family Varunidae; genus Eriocheir; species Eriocheir sinensis. The sequence continues at coordinate 10,468,734 of NC_066549.1, read as the reverse complement.
ATAATAATAACTATAATAGTCTAATTATAATCATAATAATAATAACAATAACAATAACAAAATAATAATAATAATAATAATAATAATAATAATAATAATAATAATAATAATAATAATAATAATAATAATAATAATAATAATAAAAATAACAAAAATAATAATATAATAATGATAATAATAATTATAGCAGTATATATTTTTATTACCATTACTGCTATAATAACGATACTACTACTACTACTACTACTACTACTACTACTACTACTAATAATAATAATAATAATAATAATAATAACTATCATTATAATTATTATAATTTTATTATTATTATTATTATTATTAACATTACTGTGTCATAATGATAAATTAATAATCACAATAATATTATGAACTAGAGGGGAGCAATGAAGTCAGTGTCAGTCTTCACCAGACGACCAGCGTTTGTACTCAACCTCAGCAGCCACGACAGACAGAGTGAACCCGGACGCTGGCGGGCAAACATTCCCGGTGGTATTCAGCCGTCACCCTTCCCCCTAAGAGCTGAGGCCGGAGTCACCCTAGGCATACGATTTCTAACATTCCTTACCGTTTAATACCGTTGAGTTATTGTTCACGAACGAGTGTTAACCTAGACGAGCACCACGTAAAGAGAGGTACAACGTCGTGGCCGCGTGCCTGGCAGCGCCGTGATGCCGGGCCCGAGTGAGCAAGTGCCGAGCTGTGCGAGCATCGCGGGCACGGGTCTGCCGCAGGCTTACATATTTATTCCTATATTAAATTTTAAACAGATTGATCCGAGGCCTTGAGCTTGAAGGAAGTTTAGAAAAATACGAGGATCTGACTCATTAAATATCTTTTTTCCTGCATCATTTAAGTTTTCCAATAGTTTGCACACCGTCAAGTTGCATTGTTTGAAAGTGTTCTTCCTCAAACACAATGCCGTCATCTTCCACTTATATTACTTTATTTGGCACTTGCATGTGCGTTCTTCGAACCACAAGTTTGATGAAACATCATTAATTAAAATATAATCATTATGTTCCGAAAAATACGCAGTTCTTAATGCAAAACAGTGTTCGTAGATATATTGGTGCTGTTAAAACCTAAGTTAGAAATTTTCTTTGCCTCCTCCTGTGCCTCTACTGTGCTTGGATAATACTACAAGATGTATGACAAAATATATGCGCAATATCTATTTAAATGAAATCAAATATAAATATATATATATATATATATATATATATATATATATATATATATATATATATATATATATATATGTATATATATATGTGTGTGTGTGTGTGTGTGTGTGTGAAGGGGATACAGAGGAGCACACTGAATGTAACACCTTGTCACCAATTATATATCTTACGTTATAAATAGCCTTAATATTACGATTGCCATTGAACAAGGTAGTTTTCCTAAGTATCGTGATCACACTTAGTTATAGCTATGGAGATTATGAGTACAGGAGTGTTATCATCTTACATAAATATTGTCTGTTCCCTCTGTTAACATCTCAAGATACTTAAAATACTGCTGAGAATGCACTGGTGTCCTTCATTTGTGATTATTACTTTTTTTTACGATAAATTACAGTTCAATCCTTTCATGTGGATACACCATCTGATGTGTCACTGCTGTTGATAAATGTCTCAACAGCTTCACCGGTTTATTGAATTACTCTTTTTGTTGAATTTTACTTCTGCTGATTGTTTCAAATCTTGTCGGTCAATTATTTGCTTCATTACAAATGAACAAACAGATGTCTATTCCTCCTTGTGTCGTCTCAAAAGTTCTTGATTGCCCTTTTCGTTTGTTGTTAGTAAAGGCAACTAAAATCTGTCATTCACGTCGACTGTGTGTACAGCCTGCTACTGACGGGTCTGCAAGTCATATACCGACGCGGGCAATGAATGAGCACAGTACAATGACACATACTCCTGTCCTTGGGGATATTCGCTAGGTTTCCTCATTCCAGGCCTAGCACAAAGGTAGTCTTACTAGTCCGGATGTTTCCCATTGTCGAACTGGCAACTTTTCCGAGCTGACGTTGTTGGGAAGTCGAAGCCAATAAACGCCGCCAACTTCTTGCCGAGGATAGTAGAGGAAGCAAAGTGCACAATATTGCTTCGCCTAATAATCAGCATCTAGCGATTTGTTCATTATTGAGTTACTTTCGTGCAACAGAAAGCTCCTCGGATAATGTTTCATCTTCAGTTGCAAAATAAACTGCAATAAACGCAACATAAAAGTTGAAATAAGCTCACAGTGCCTGATGATCGAGGCATTCGATTTATTCAACTCCATCGTATGCCAAGTGGTCGCAGTAGCCCCCAGTCGTGGTCCTGAACTGGATCTCCATTTCCACACCCGGGGGACATTTTATCATTCATTTACGACTTGCGTCTTTAGAAAGCTTTACCCTATTTTTAGGGAACTGTTCATCTATTGTCACTTCTATGACAGCTTCATACTGTGCTGTCGGTAAATGAGATCTTTTCACACACTCTCAGGGTAGTTTTTCATCCTTACACCCTCAGTCGCACACCACTTCCTAACCCCTCAGAGCGCCGTCTGGTCGTCGAGGGAAGGCTGCTGGCAGGTGATGACAATGTGGCGGCCGGCGAGCTGAGTTCTAGGAGCACGATTGCCTGGAAGTAGGGCGGCGAGGCGGTGAGCCAGGCGACGCGGCCCCTTGCCCGGCGAGGCTCCTGAGGCTTGCGATCGGTGAGGGGACTCGGGCTGGCCGTTGAGAAGAGCGGCAGCAGAGGCGGCGGGGCTGATGTGTGCAGGGCTGGGAGGGCTGGGCGGGCGAGGCGCTACACCATTGTTGCCGTGATGGGTGGCGGCCCCCGGAGATGCCTAGAGGAGGAGGGAGTTACCGGTGGAGAGATAGATAGATAGATATATAGATAGATAGAGATAGAGAGAGAGAGAGAGAGAGAGAGAGAGAGAGAGAGAGAGAGAGAGAGAGAGAGAGAGAGAGAGAGAGACAGACAGGACACCAAAACAGCCATGGAGCAAGAAAGGGACAAACAAACAAAGCAGCACACAAAACGTAAGGCAGAGATGCAAACTGATTGACAACCTCTCCCACGAAAAGAGGCAATCCGACATCCAAACAAATCTACACAAGTGGCCGAATACATAAAGACCAAGAAGAAAAATATACTAAGAGAAAATCACCCAAAAACACTAATATCCATCTATTTATATGTATCTATCTATTTATCTATCTGTCTACTTATCTATCGATCTACTAATTATTTTTTTTATCTACCTAACAATTTATCTCTCACACTTTATCTATTTCTATCGATCTATCTATCCACCTATCAATCTATCTATCTATTTATCTATCCATCAGTTTATCATTTATTCTCTTTCCAATATTAGTAAGTGGATTAGATAAATTGATTGTCATAAACATATCAACCTATTCATGCATATAGATATATACATAGATGGATAGACAAATTGATAAACTGACAGTTAAAACAATGAATATAGATAATCAGAGCTTAGATACAGAAGAATGAATAGACAGATGAACAAATAACTGGATAGACAGGTAAGTACATACAGACAAACAAACAGTTACGTGTGAACAAAGAGACGGACAGAGAGATACTGGAAAAAAATATATACAGGTGAACAAGCACGAGCAGAGGCTGATGAGTGTTAATGGCTTGTGTAAATGATGTTAATGAAGAAGCGAGACTTTAAATATGTGAGCACACACACACACACACACACACACACACACACACACACACACACACACACACACACACACACACACACACACTCATGACAGGTGCGCAAGATGAGAGACGTGAACCATTAAAACAAAGCAGTAATGTATATTCAAACAATAGAAGAGCAGAGAACTACTTCAATATACTACTACTCTAACAAATGAGAAGAGCCAATGTGGACAAAAGGACACAGCCAGCAGGAAGAATATACGAAAGGGAAGAGATACACAACATGAAATAAGACAAGCAGATAAAACAGAGAGCAAAGGTGCGTGAGGAAAGTAGACAGGTAGGAGGAGAGGCAGGGGTGGGGGGGGTGAGGCGTGGCAGCAGCGTCAGAGGGAACTTTAGCTGATAAACAAAAAGCTGGTTTGTGGGTGGCAGGTAGCAGGGAAAGACACTTGCTTGAAGGTAGGTATTACGGCAGGCAGCAGGGTTTAATGCTGGCAGGGAGGCAGGCAGAAAGGGGTGAAGCTGGGAGGATGGCAGGCGGCAGTTGGGACTGAATCTGGGAGTGTGACAGCTAGCATCAACTGAGGCAGGGAGGGCAGCAGGCAGCAGGGACTGAGGCTGGCAAGGAGGCAGGCAGCAGGGATTGATGCTAGCAGGGAGGCAGGCATAAGAGAGTGAGACTGGCAGAGAGGCAGGCGGTAGGGGCTGAGTCTGGCAGTGAGGCTGAGGCTGAGTCTGGCAGGTAGACAAGCACCAAAAATTGTGGCTGGCGGATGGCGGTGGCAAGGTACAAGGCTGGCGGGAAGGCAAACGTCATAGATCGCAACTGGCAGGAAGGCAGGGAGCAGAGTCTGTGGCTGCCAGAGGTATGCAGCAGGGACCGAAGCTGGCAGAGGGATGGCTGGAAGAGACGGGTTTAACAGGCACGGAGGCCGGAAGGGACAGAGGCAGACAGCAACGAACAAGGCTGGCATAGAGGCGGGCAGCAGGTGCAGTAGCGAGCAGACAGACAGTGAGCGGTGCCTCTGTACAACACACCTTGCGTAAGAAAGCTTGGGCGGGGTCATCGTGGGCGGCATGAGTAGGGTGGGCGGGTACAGTGAGGTAGGGCCCCTGGCGCCCAAACCCGCCCAGGAAGCGGCCCTGAGTGGGGCTTCCCCTTGGGCTGCCCGACCCACTACTCCTGTACAGGGTCACAAGGGGTAAGTGGGGTCAGAGGTGGCAACGTAAAAGGTGTTGATAGTTTTGGGATCGCTTTGGTCGTGTTGGGAACCTGCAGGATGTCCGGTTATGAAAATAATCCCCAGTCATGCGGGTCACCTGGCACTAGCGCGGACTAAACTGGGCAGTCCTTGGGGCCCCGTTGTGTTCTAGAGTCAGCAAGTGAAGTGGAGCACCGAGGGGAGCAGCATGAGCCAAGCAGCACGGAACATGACTTAATAAAAAAAATGCCGCCCGCGTAGCAGGCAACTGGAGCAGACCCCCATGGCCTCTCCAGGGTCTGTAGGGGCTCTAGGACTGTCGTGGGAGATCACCTGAGGACCATAAGGCACACCAAATGCCATGCGTTACCGCAAGATCACTGTTGTTAGCTAATGTCATTTGAGATGGCCTGCAAGAATCACTACTTCCGCAACAATGGCTGAGCATCAGCAGAAGGTCCTCGATCACTTCGAGAGTGTGACAAAGTCCCTCACTTAAATTAACTGTATGCTCTACAGTCCATAAATATGAAAACAGACTTAATTAAGTAGAACACAACTGAGAATTTATGTGAAACTGGGTAAACAGAGAGAGGGAATGAATTAATATTAATATATTTTAACTACTTCGGTGTCTGTTCTAATACTACCCAGCAGAAGGCCATCATGCCTTATTTCCCAGCGGACTCGTGGTTCTGAAGGTGCTCGGCTATTAATATGTAGGCTTCTTCACACAGAGGAACAGGGTGATTCAGGAGGAGGCGGGGGCGTTAGTGGCTGCCTCTAGTGTGGCTGGTTCTCAGGCCGGGTTTAGTTTGTCTCAGCGGAAGCGTGCACCCAGAACGTGTTTGAAAGCTTTATGATCTGGGTACTTTGTTCTTCGTACACCATAGCTGTTAGTGTTTGTTAGTGGTTAATAGTGAGTAGCGGTAAATGAGGGGAGGAGCGGCTGGAGGGAGGGACGGAACAGAGACGGGGCGATAATCAACGAACACTGTGGAGAGTAAGACCATCACTGGCAAGATAAGTAGCATGAAGTAAACAAATAACATGTAGAATTTCGTTATATAATTCCGAGGAACACTATAAATGTAAATAGTACTGGCAGCGGGCAACCCTTGGACACCACCTGCTGTCGAGCCTCGGGAGTATAGCCCTGAACTAATGAGACGCCGTTTCTTCGTTCTGGGTTGCTCTTCAGGGAGCTTCTCTGCATATCAAGGAGATTATAAAACTTCCCCTCCTTGAATGTTTAAAAAAAGACCATGCAATTTTACGTCTTCTTTTAAGTAGCAGAGCCAAAGGGTAATGTAGCCGCTAAGATACTTGATTAACAATTAGACTATCCGGAAAAATATATTACTGATAATTCTTTCTTAATTAACCTAGCAGGCATATTTCAACTTGGTTTCATTTTTTGTAAGGATATTCTCTCTCTCTCTCTCTCTCTCTCTCTCTCTCTCTCTCTCTCTCTCTCTCACCCCTTGCAGCCATTCCGTCCTCTTCTTTCTCCTCCGGCTTTCATTTCTTCATCACATCCTCAGGCTTCTTCCATTATCTTCACGTTCCCAGATCCGATCCTCTTCCTAAGGCTTTCTCTTTTTACCCTTTCTTTCTCCCTCTGATTTTTTTGGATCTTTCTCCATTTACCGACACTGTTTATATATATATATATATATATATATATATATATATATATATATATATATATATATATATATATATATATATATATATATATTCTTACTAGTGTTCTCTAGCCTCCTCTATATATTTGCCAACATAAACTTCTATTACATACCTGTGAGAGGACCTTCGCGACATCCTCATGGAGGAGACTCGCGAGAATCTGGGGCTGCCGTCTTCCACGTTGCTGTAGGCAGTGGCCATCCAGGAGTGGAGGGGCGACGGCTGCCGGTACCAGCGGGAGCAGAAGGTGGAAAGGAAGGTTCGCCGGTACTTGTCACTCATTGCACAGTACAGCACAAAATTACAGGCCGCGTTGATAGCCGCGAGCAGGTTGAAGATGTTACCCAGACCCAGCTCGATGTAGAAAGAGCTGGAACCCCGCTTCGACTACGAAGGTTGAGAGGGAGAGAGAAGGAGTCAGGAGTGAGTGGTAGAAATCAGGACTGCGAGTTAGGGGTGGATGGTGGGGTCTGGGAGATAGTGTTGTCTGTTTTAGGTATGATTTTCGTAAGGATTTCAACATGCGTTATTCATAATAACAAGAGGGGATGGATGAGTGTAATGTTGTGGCAGAGGAGGCTGGAAAGGTTATCAGTTAAGGTGTGAAGTATCTGGTGTGTGATGACTAGTGGATCAAAGACGGACAAGAGAATGGTCTCGTTAGGAAGCTCCAGGTTAGGTGACAGGTCGAGAGATTCGAGTGAGGGTGTAAGTGACAGGTGATGAGGTTTGTTGATGAGCAATCAAACACTTTATCTCAGCCGGCAAGTCTCCGGGCGGCAGGAGAGATGATGGAGGGGCGCATTGGAATTGACTGACAAGTATTTGTTTGGAGGTGGAAACTAAATTTCAATCTTCAATATTTTTCCTGTTAAAGAGTGACAGCAAGTAAGTGAAAAGAATATCATTACAATATTTAACTTGCACATGTCACTCAATCTCTCCCCACCCCTTCACACACATACACTCGGTAGTATTCTGTAGTGCAGTGGTTAGCGAGCTCGCCTCACAATCGAGAGGTCGAGGGTTCGATTCCCGGGAGGAGTGGAAACGGATGGGCAGTTTCCTTTAAATTACCATTATAGATAAAACGTAAGATCAAATCTAAAACCAAATTCATGCTTAATCACTATACCATTTCTCCAATGGCAAGAGGACTTGTACGACTACAAACACTGTAACCTTTACTATGACCTCCAGCGCTGCTTTTTTCTCCTTTTCTCCCCTTACCTGGTGCAAGGACTGGTAGACCAGCATCACCGCCACGGGCAGCTGGCAGAAGAGCGCCAGCAGCACTACGGCGATAAGCATGATGGTGATCTTGTTCTCTTGTGACTGTGAGTGGGAGTCGCGCTCGACGGCCGAGTTGGTCATTGTGCGGCGGGTGGCGCGACTCTGCTTCACGATGTGTATCAGGACCGAGTTGAACACCGCCAGCAGCACCAGCGGCAGCAGGATGAATATGACGGCCGTGAACCAGTAGAACACCTACGGGAAGGGAGAGGTGAGAGGGGCTGGGAACTGCATACAGAAAACCCGCAGAGAAAGGAATGTGAGTGGGTGGCGATAGGGATGAGATGGGGCGGAAAACGTTGAGTACCTGCAGGAGTAGGAATGTGAAAGGAGTTGGGAAAAGCCCGATACCCACAGAGAGAGGAAGATGTTCGCGTCGCGTCGGGCCGGGCGCGCAGTCTACTGGCCCTATAACGAATGGTCCACCGCTGACTCGGTGGACTCCATCCAATAGGCGCACCTAACATCACCATAGCCGATCCAGGATTCAGTACGTTTCCTAACTTATAGGCGGTAATGTTATAATTGTATTTCGTAAAGAATCCTTATAAACAAAAACTAACTAAAATTATGAGTATCCTTTTTCTTGAACAGAGCAGTGAATAAACAACAGAACAACAATATGAAAATACGTTCATATTTTATACGATAACTGTGGGCCGAGGCGGCAGCGCACGCCATTTTGCGGGTATCAGATACCATAAAGAAGCATATTTTTACTGTCCAAGCAGGTGATGTCACTTATTGTTACTTCGTGAGCTTTCATATTTATCTATTTGTGTATATTTCATGGAGGCATAACTTACATTACTTCTTTCAATTTTACTAGTGACGCGACTTTGTGACTGTTTATCACGATAGAATTTCACTCAGTAAAGAGAATCAGACACCATAGAAATATTACAAGTGTGTGTATGAACGAATACAAAGATAAGCATATACTTTGATTTAACTCTAGGATGTCTCGTGGATCATTTATAAATAAAAACAAAAGATCCGGATAGGCTACTCTTTAGCCCGCTACAGTAGCTCGAGGGACAAAAACAGTCCCTCCACCAAGTTTGTACCCCACATTTGGTGATGTTAGGTGCGCCTATTCCTGCTTGCTTTCTGTGAGAGGCTTTTGTGGGAAAACGTTTCGTAATGTGGTAAACAAATTGCATGCTGTTAAACGTTTGGGATTTCTTAAATTCCCTCTAAGCATTCCGTCCCTGAAATTCATGAAGTTTTTCACCTAATTCTGGCATTGTTATTTTGTGGAGGCAGGCACAGCGACATACTTTACAAGCTATACCATTTTAAGCTTTTGTTGTTATTTATATTAAATTAACTATAGAATATAGCCCATCATCATTGTTAATATACTCCTTAAAATGGTGACCTTTTCCAAGTTGCGCGCTCGTTCTCGGGTGTTTTTAGACATACTCTTACAACTATACATTGTCTTACTCTACATGGTCGGTTGCATCATCACTGCCAACTCCAAAAGCATAAGGCTTCCCAACTACCAAACTAGCTAGCTGTGGGGTCTCAGAAGGGAGGCGGTAAAGTAATTTTTCTCTCTTGATGAGACAAGTTATTACTCGTTCCCTTCAAAAAGTCTTACAAACGCAGCCAATGATCGTCAGAATTTCCACTTTCAAGGAAACACAAAATAAGTATTGGTAATGAAATTTAGAAAACTAATGAAAGCTATAACTTTATTAATAAACCAAATTTAATCGAATATTATGTAACAAAAAGTATAAAAATATAACAGGTCCAGAAAAGCAAGCCATCCATTGTTTATCCTCGTTGATGGGAATGTTCAAAGAGCTAAAAATATTTCCGCATCATTTTCAATTTCCATTTGTACTGAGGTCATACTCATTCAGGAGTTCTTGACGACTACGCTATAAAGTATTTTCAAATTAATATTAGTTCACTATTTCAAATGTATATTCCTAACTTTTAGTGTCCTAAGAATTTGATTGAAAAGACAGACTAACAAAATCTATAATAAATAACTTCATCCAATAAAATGTATTACTGGATGCAAGAAAATTATTCTGTTCATTCGTCAAGTTTCCGTAAACATGCTACGATTTTTCCAATAATTTTGTCCGTGTTGTTAGGCAAGAGGCAACGAGCTGAATTGTTTACATAAACATTACGAGAGACAAATATGGCTCCCTTGCTAGTGTGTGTGTGTGTGTGTGTGTGTGTGTGTGTGTGTGTGTGTGTGTGTGTGTGTGTGTGTGTGTGTGTGTGTGTGTGTGTGTGTAAATAATAATAATAATAATAATAATAATAATAATAATAATAATAATAATAATAATAATAATAATAATAATAATAATAATAATAATAATAATAATAATAATAATAATAATAATAATAATCGGCTTATTAAGTGATTGGAGCTGTTAAGCTGAAAATATACACATTAAAAATACAATGCTGAAAAATGTATGAGAGAGAGAGAGAGAGAGAGAGAGAGAGAGAGAGAGAGAGAGAGAGAGAGAGAGAGAAAGGATACAAATGTATATATCTTCCCGTCTCCCCGGAAGGAAGGACGCGCCGTAATCGCCGGATCAGTGTTTCTCGCCCCTCGTCTCTGTGTGCGCCGCGCTGAGCCGCCCAGATAATGACTCATCCCTTACCTCTCCTTTATTGCGTCCCTTCAGGAAACGCATTTAGAGGTGCACTTAGGGGAAAATAATTAAACAGATTTCCATTTCCAAAGATAGGTATCAGAAAAAAAAGTAAATGAAGGCGACGCAATTAAATTAGGCAAGAAAAAAAAAGGCAGAATATTTGGTCGATTCGGCTTAGCAGGTGGGTAAAGATGTTGAGTAGCAGTATCGGGCTTTTTTTTTTATGAGTATCGGGCTTTTTTTTTTTTATACATTTGTTACCTTTTTTTTACGCCCTTGAACTGACATCGACAAACGTGCTACATTGTTTCTACGCTTCTTCCTATTACGCCGGTAGGCTTTCTTGGTAGGGCTTGAGGGTCGGCCCCAGCTTGTTATGGCGCAGGCAAGTGCACACAGAACGGCCCGGTGCCCTTTATGGGAAAATTTGCATCCCGCACATCCCGCCCAATCACTTGTAGTCAACAATGATCCTGTCCTATCCTGCACATGTCTAGACTTTGCAATTTGATCAATATAAAGAGAACATTACGAAAAAGTTCTTAATATCAATCTGAATGATATTTATAAACAAGAAAATATATTAGTAACCACCACGACATGAGGTATTGTATTTTTTTTAAAGGAATCTCATAAATTAATGTTCAGTGACCGCTCGTACGTAAAGGGTAGTTACATATATCTCTTTTCCGTTTTTCAACGAAATGAATGAAAATTACTTAATGATGAATGAACAGACCCCCCCCCCCCCCCAACACACACACACAACCTTCACAGAACAACTATGAGTATATAGAGACTATTTACCATCGGATAATGCAAAAAAGTGATTGCCTTCAGAGATTTCTAGGTAACAAACCCCTGCAACCAGCGCCTCCGTGGTGTGGTGATTAGCAAGCCTGGCTAGGAATCCTCTGACCCGGGTGTGATCCCGACACGGGCAGTAGGCGCTTATCCCACCTAACGGTTCACTCCCTTTCGCGATAGTCGATAAATGGGCACCTCGGGCAACCTCGGGAAAGTAAACTGTAGCAATATGGACGTCACACCTGCCCTGTGTCTGAGGTAATTGATTTTTTGATCCTGCACAGGTTTAAGGGTAAAATGAAAATGGAGATGAGCGTCATCGCAACCTGCGTCTTACCGTATCCCCCAACTTTATCTTACGTTACCTTTACTACAAGACTAAAACAAGTACTATTGTGTTACCGTCTGCCCAACTTCTGCGACTTTTACCCTAACATTATACCCACTGCAGTAGACGGTGATCATGTATACCATGCTGACAATGGCTAATGCAATGGTACATACAGGAAGTGAGGCGGGTCATGGCGGTAGTGTAGGTAGTGGTGGAAGAAATAATGACGAGTGATAAAAAGTTCTTGTCATGGTGGCACCGATGTAAAGAGTGGAGTGACACGACAGTATCACATGATAATGGAAGCCATGCGTTCAATCTACTACATTTCAAATTGTCTAGTGAGTCAGGATCTGGGTGGGCAATACGACCCCACACCCTTCCTACTGCAAACCTCGGGTAGACAACGGAAGTAACATGAAAAAACGAGTCTGAATCAGGGAGTAGTTTACTTTTTTAATGGAAGAACATTTGACTAGCAGCAATGCGACACTGAACTTCCCTTTAACCCGTCCGCTGCGATTGGCACGGCTTTGGCTTTCACTGGTAGCGTGGTAACATATACTACCAAGTCTTTCTTTAGTGGATAGTGAAGTGTTTCTCATGTGGTATTGGTATGCTGGATTTCCCCTCCCAAGGTCCATGACTTTAAATTTTTCTTCATTGAATTATAGCAGCCACTTTTTGTTCCATTCCTGTAGCTTGGTGATGTCTTCTTGTAGGAAATCCGCAGTCAAAGGGTTAAACAGATGCACAACATCCCACGGCCATCAATCCTCCCCAAGGCTTCCGTCGGCGTCAAGATGAAAATCAATTACTCGCAAATAGGTTCCAGTCGCTAATTGGATCGTCCCCCGCCTGGGTGCCGGTCAAGTTACAAGAACCTGCCGGGGTCACGTGAATCGACATTATTGTGCGAGAACCGAAAGTAATTTGTTTCACTGATAGTCTTGTAACTTGATTCCTATAACACACACACACACACACACACACACACACACACACACACACACACACACACAGGAGTTGGACACCATTGAAAGTCAGCATTGTCAGTCTTCTATATTGGGTTTGATGTATATTTATCGATGTAGAGGAAAATATACAGAGGACGAGTGCATTATACACTTACATACTTATATGCTGACCCATGTATTGTCGATGTTGACGAATCAAATATTTAAACAAACCCTCGGCACTTTATGAAGGAAATGAATGAAGAAGAGACACTGAATAACTCATCAGGTGTCCAGAGTGAAATGTAAATTCTCTCTCTCTCTCTCTCTCTCTCTCTCTCTCTCTCTCTCTCTCTCTCTCTCTCTCTCTCTCTCTCTCACAGACACACACACACACACACACACTCTCCCCTCCTTAATACGCACGCAGTAATAGGGGTGAGTCTTCTACGGGATATCTCTTTATTAACAATTCTGTATCATTCCTTGTGTACGTGACCCATAATTATATACACGTAAGATTTAGTGCCGGTGTGGGACAAGACAGCTGCTGCATTAACGTGACACCGCGGCGCCACCCACACATGATCCCACCTGATAAATAAGACCCAGGATACTAAACTCAGCATGCGGTTTGTTGCTCAATGGATGACGCCAAAATTGTACTTACTGACTTATATGAGCTCATTAAAGGCTGAGACTCCGGTTTTCTCCAGTAATTGTGAAGTAAAGGAGGTCGTATAAAGGATTTCCCGAAAGCCACGTTATTAATAGTAGTTGAAACGTGTTAACATGATTTATGTAGAGCAGAATGAAATTTGTATTAATGAATGGCTCTGCTGTTATGGCCGTGGATGAATTAATGCTTACTCTTCCAGGGACTGTAACTTGAATACATGTAAAAAAAAACATCGCTGAAAAAAAGATAGGTTTAGTTTATAAAGAGTACTTTAGTCACTTCCAAATTGTATCTGAAATTAACGAAGCTGACAACACTAATGTTTCTTGAAAAGTTTAAACCTGGGAAATTGAAAAGGGGTGAAATTGAGCAAAAAGATTTAAATGAGCTCCTTTAAGTTTCTAAATTTCAGGAAATAAGTAAACTTTGCGACAAGATGAGATAGCGCCCAGCACCTGACGCTCGCTCCGCCGCCCGTCTTTGCCTCACTCCTGATGCCACACGCTGCCCTCGCCGTCCCACCCATCAGTAGAGGCAAAGTCATTTTCTAGACGATAAATAAAACAGCCTGAATTTTGTTTTACTCTCTTTTCGTTCATCGGCACCAAATTAGCATCATCATTAAGCTTGTTTTATGAGCCCACCAAAATGAAAAGAAACACTTGGCAGCTCACACCAATAAAGAGGAAAATAAAAGGATAAAAGGTAAACGATTGTGACCTCAGAAAATAAGGCTAATGATGGGTTTATGACAGCAAGCAAGCACTGTTTTCTTAGAGTGTGGCAACAAAAACTAATATCAAAGACCTTTGTCACACCAGAAACGGCGTCAAAACAACAATGACTTCGTTCACATTCCTAGTAAAGGCACGTTACGTCTCTGTTGTCAGATGTTATCTCAGCAATTACATTTTCCAAATCTTCAAAAGGAAATTCGCAAGTTTTTGGACGCCGTCACAAGCTGCGACACCAAAAGAATAGGTGATTTAAAGTAAGACGATCTCCAGACCCAAACACACACTGGATGGCATCGAGAAAAAAGTGAAACTTTTTTTTCCAGAGAAGCTGAAGCTGCCGAAGTCAAATGCCACGAATAGCCTGACGGTAGAAAACAATAATAATAACTGTGATAAAACACGAAACAAGAGATATTTTTAAGCCGAGAGCCAAGAACCCAAAGTCACTGAATTGTGGCGCTGGGTATGACCTTCAAACGGTTCCTCACCTTCTTATAGGTTTTGTGTGATCCCAGCCAGGAGTAGTCCATCATGAGAAGCGTCTGTCCCGAGCTGTCTGTGGTCCTCAGGATGACCCACTCGTGCGGCGTGGAGGCGGTGAGGGAGAAGCACAACACAAACACCGCCACAATGACCCTCTTGGCGCGACTCTCCGTGCAGAACACCTGGCGAGGAGAGAAAGGACAGGTGCAGTGGGAGAGGTGGAAGAGGAAGAGAAGGAGGAGGAGGAGGAGGAGGAGAAAGGGAAATATGAGAGGTGAGAGAATACTAGAGGAAAGAATACATATGAGATAAAAGAAAAGGAACATGAACTAAAACAGTATCCAACAACAACAGACGGTAGCTGAAGGAATGCTGAAGGATGGAAGGGACACAGCAATGAGAAACAAGATAGAGTAAAACGAACACACGAATAAAATAATGAAAGTGAAATTTTGCAAAAGGCGGTACACACACACACACACACACACACACACACACACACACGTTGCGCAGTTGACTTTACGACTCTTACTTGACAGGCCATCGCTGCCCTGCTCAGGACCGAAGATTGTTCAATTGATAAGGAGCGGTTACTCTTTCCCATTGAGAGAGGGCGATGGGGGTGTGTTATATACGAGGTCTCACGAGTACCTTTAGATTGGTTAAACGAGCCTCAAAGCCATCTCCGGGAGGGTAGTGGCTAGCGCTCAGGAGACCAGCACGTGATAAGGCAGCGGTGGTGAATTGCACACAAATCGTTAATACGTGATGGGGAACAATATTCGAGGTAGGGGAAGAATGTCGAAGGGAGTCTGTGTGTAGGGAGAAAGGCTGATAGACACTGCATTGGATGGAGCTGAAAATAGAACAAAAAAGGGTGATGATATATATATATATATATATATATATATATATATATATATATATATATATATATATATATATATATATATATATATATATATATATATATATATATATATATATATATATATATATATATATATATATATATATAGAGAGAGAGAGAGAGAGAGAGAGAGAGAGAGAGAGAGAGAGAGAGAGAGAGAGAGAGAGAGAGAGAGAGAGAGAGAGAGAGAGAGAGAGAGAGAGAGAGAGAGAGAGAGAGAGAGAGAGAGAGAGAGAGAGAGAGAGAGAGAGAGAGAGAGAGAGAGAGAGAGAGAGAGAGAGAGAGAGAGAGAGAGAGAGAGAGAGAGAGAGAGATAGAGAGAGGCAAGCTGACCACAGTAAGGAGCTCCAGGAGAAGAATGAGAAGGATGAGTACCGCACAGAGAGTGAACATAGATGAAAGGCGGAAGGAAATACGAGGAGAGACGAGTGCATAAGGGATATAAAGAAAGAAAGCAAAATATGGGTGACACGAATGAAGTCCAACTGAAATGTCAAGAGGTGAAAGATGAAGGGGAGGAAAGGGGAAGAGAACGACTTTGAGAACGAGGGAAATAAATATGTTGTGCAAAGAAGGACAGATAAAGGATTACTTACAATGATACGCCGGAAGGAAAAAGAGAATCTAGTCTGATTTCCTCTGAAATCTGCTAATCTTTTTTTTTTTTTTTTTTTTGCAGAAGAGGAGAAGCAAGGGTGAGGAAGAGAAAGGAAATGCTAAGCAGGGATAAAGAGGGGAGGAAAGACATCGCGATATATATATATATATATATATATATATATATATATATATATATATATATATATATATATATATATATATATATATATATATATATATATATATTGTCATTCATCTTCTTATTTCCACGTACGTAAAATAAGCTTTTCCATCATCCATGACCCTCCGATTTATTGTAATCACATTCAGCTTCCTATTGCTTTTTTTTTTTGTGTGTGTGAGTGTGCTTATGTGTGTGTGTGAGTGTAATTCAACACCACGGCCTGATCACGAGTTGGACTCGTAATTGCCAAAAGGTACCCTCCCAACATGGGCAAGTGCTCTTTATAGTCGATATATGGGTACTGAGAGGACCTCACACGCCACACGCCCCATCCCCCTTGCTCAAGGGGGGACAGTAACCACTTCTAGTCAACGGAAAGAATTCGGCCTGAGCGGGCTCAAACCACCGCCCTGTCAGGCTGTGAAGCCTAGCAGCGCAGCGCTCTAACTGAGTGCGTGTGTGTGTGTGTGTGTAACTTATATTTTTTTTTGCTCAACAGTCTCATACCTACTTATAACTTTTCCATTTGTAAATACTTTCGTTGGCCTGGTCTTCATATACCTCTTCCAACCCTTTCACATGCCTAGTAATATTTTTTGTTTCTTCTCTGTAATTTCACGCTGTATATATGTTGTCGTATGCGTTTTAAGGCCGAAGTCGAAGCTGAACATTCATCTTGATCACATAAAGGACAGTATGAACTTTCTCGAAAGATACTCGCCCATGGAGATAAATATTTCGTTTAAATATGTTGTAGGGCAAAACTCTTATGTATTTTGGACTATATTCTGAAAATCGATAATCCTGTATTATCACTCCAAAGTCCCTCGCTTCCTACAGTTTCTTTACTTTTCATTTTTCTGTCCTGTATGTGGGCTGGGTTTTTTCTTCATGACATACTCCCATTTCCAAGATATATTACTTGTTTACATTTATAAGTCCACTTTTCGAAGATTTGCCAAAACACTCATTGACTTGCAGCACCTAGCTCACTACACTTGTCAATCCACTAATTTATCTCATCGGTTTAGCATCCTCTGCAAACATATTAACATAATTGCTTAGTTCGTCTGTCATATGATTAATGGAAATCTGGAACATGGCGGGAGGTAAGAGTTCCTCTGGGTGCTCAGTCATTATAGCTATTAATCAAGGTGTCTAGTTTCATATGTGTGTGTGTGTGTGTGTGTGTGTGTGTGTGTGTGTGTGTGTGTGTGTGTGTGTCTCTCTCTCTCTCTCTCTCTCTCTCTCTCTCTCTCTCTCTCTCTCTCTCTCTCTCTCTCTCTCTTCCCAAATATTCGTACCCTCTTCGCCTATTTTTGTATCATTCATAATACACACCATTTTTTACCCTTATT
>NC_066549.1:10398653-10441153 GCF_024679095.1 Eriocheir sinensis | reverse complement strand
TTCCTGGGCGAGGGAGGAAAATGTTGCTATTGTGAGGCAGAGATTTTGTCACCGAGTGGTTCCTTTCACGGCCCCTAACAAGTAAATCCGCGGGCTCGAGGGGCCTTTCAGGAGTTTTCCACGAAGCAACGGGGGCGCAATGAGGGGAAAGGGTGCACGGTGGCCGGGAGGGGGGGGGGCTCCGCAGCGACACACATGACTTTATTAAATTTTTCATGCATTTCTTTTTGGCAGTTTGCCGTCTTATATATGAGGCTCATGACTGTTGAGAGAAAAGTTTTGTGTAAAAAAAAAAAAAAAAAAAAAAAAAAGACATTTGGGTTCTTTACACACCGTCAGTCACCCACAACTATCACACCCACACGCACACAAGCTTACATAGAACCCCCCCCCCTCCACACACACACACAGATACACACTGGAACTCACATACTCATCACACACCACATAACATACACGCACACTCATACTCACTCGGCCACAGAAACCAACCCACGCACACACACATACACTCACCCACGCTCGTACAGTATAACAAACTATGTGGAATGTGCAACAGCATCATCACGAAATTGGCAAAATGAAAGCATGTGGAAAAAGGTCAACCCATTTATCACGCCTCGCCGAAATTTGGCGCCACCGCGTAATAATTATCTTTTTTAATTACAAGCAATTTTCAAAACAAATTTTCCCCCCATAAAAACATACACGTCACCATTAGCCCGTAGCGAGAACACTTGGAAAAAAAAAGTGGACCACGAAGTCACGCGAACCGACCGAGGGCCATAACACCGCTGATAGTTATGAAGCATGAATAGTTTGCAGCGGATAAAAAAAAAAAATAAAAAAAAATAGTTGTGCAAAGAATAAAAAGAAGCCAGATAATAAGAGTTAATGTTTTTTCCAGTAGGGTAACGTGTGTGTGTGTGTGTGTGTGTGTGTGTGTGTGTGTGTGTTTACAGCTAAGGAGACAGTTTAAGGGCGTAAAGAAAAAAAAAAAAAAGCCCGCTACTCACTGCTCCCGAACAGAGCTCAAAGGAGTGTCCAAAAAGAGAGGTCAATTTCGGGAGGAGAGGTGTCCTGATACCCTCCTCTTGAAAGAGTTCAAGTCGTAGGCAGGAGGAAATACAGATGAAGGAAGATTGTTCCAGAGTTTACCAGCGTGAGGGATGAAGGAGCGAAAATGCTGGTTGACTCTTGCATAAGGGTTTTGGACGGTATAGGGATGAGCATGAGTAGAAAGTCGTGTGCAGCGGGGCCGCGGGAAGAGGGGAGGCATGCAGTTAGCAAGTTCAGAAGAGCAGTCAACGTGAAAATATCGAGAGAAGATAGAAAGAGAGGCAACATGGCGGTGGAATTTGAGAGGTAGAAGACTATCAGTATGAGGAGAAGAGCTGATGAGACGAAGAGCCTATGACTCCACTCTGTCAAGGAGAGCTGTGTGAGTGGATCCCCCCCCCCCCCCCCCCCCACACACACACACACATGAGATGCATATTCCATACGAGGGCGGACAAGGCCCCTGTAAATGGATAGCAACTGTGCTGGGGAGAAGAACTGGCGGAGACGGTACAGAACGCCCAGCCTCGAGGAAGCTGATTTAGTAAGAGATGAGATATGAAGTTTCCAGTTGAGATTTTGAGTGAAGGATAGACCGAGGATGTTTAGTGTTGAGGAAGGTGATAGCTGAGTGTTGTCAAAGAATAGTGGATAGTTGTTTGGAAGATTGTGTCGAGTAGATAGGTGGAGAAACTGTGTTTTTGAGGCGTTGAAGGACACCAGGTTCCTCTTGCCCCAATCGGAAATAATAGTAATGTCTGAGGCTAAGCGTTCTGTTGCCTCCAGCCTTGAATCGTTAAATTCCTGTAGGGTGGGTCTTCTATTAAAAGAAGTTGAGTAATGCAGAGTGGAGTCATCGGCGTAGGAATGGATAGGACAGTTCGTTTTGGAAAGAAGATCATCAATGAACAACAGAAAGAGAGTGGGAGATAGGACAGAACCCTGTGGGACACCACTGTTAATAGGTTTAGGGGAAGAACAGTGACCGTCTACCACATCAGAAATAGAACGGTCAGAAAGGAAACTGGAGATAAAGGTACAGAGAGAAGAATAGAAACAGTAGGAGGGTAGTTTGGAAAGCAAAGATTTGTGCCAGATCCTATCAAAAGCTTTTGATATGTCCAGCGCAATAGCAAAGGTTTCACCGAAACGGCTAAGAGAGTTAGGAAGGCAAGGAGATCACCAGTAGAACGCCCCTTGCGGAACCCATACTGGCGATCAGATAGAAGGTCAGAAGTGGAAAGGTGCTTTTGGATCTTCCGGTTAAGGATTGATTCAAAAGCTTTAGATAGACAAGAAAGTAAAGCTATAGGACGGTAGTTTGAGGGATTGGAACGGTCACCCTTCTTAGGCACAGGCTGTATGAAGGCATACTTCCAGCAGGAAGGAAAGGTAGATGTTGACAGGCAGAGGCGAAAGAGTTTGACCAGGCAGAGTGACAGCACGGAGTCACAGTTTTTAAGGACAATAGAAGGCACTCCATCAGGTCCATAAGCCTTCTGAGGACTGAGGCCAGAGAGGGCATAGAAAACATAATTTTGAAGAATCTCTATAACAGGCATAAAAGAGTCAGAGGGGGGATGAGTAGGAGGAATATGCCCAGAATCGTCCAGAGTGGAGTTTTTTGAAAAAGTTTGAGAGATAAATGAGACGGCAGTGTTGCCGTCAGGACTGAGGAGTGGAGGGAAAGATGAAGAAGTGAAGTTGGAGGAGATGTTTTTGGCTAGATGCCAGAAGTCACGGGAAGAGTTAGAGAGCGCAAGGTTTTGGCATTTTCTATTAATGAAAGAGTTTTCGGTTAGTCGGAGAATAGATTTGGCACGATTCCGGGCAGAAATGTAAAATTGTAGTTAGCATTAGTTTGAAGGCTCTGGTACCTTTTGTGAGCTGCCTGTCTATCATTGACAGCACGAGAACAAGCGTGATTAAACCAAGGCTTTTTAGCGTGAGGAGTAGAGAAAGTACGTGGAATGTATGTCTCCATTCCAGAGACAATCACCTCTGTGATGCGCTGAGCACACACAGGGTGGTCTCCATCCTGGAAGCAGTAATCATTCCACGGGAAATCGGAAAAGTACATCCTCAGGTCGTCCCACCGAGCTGAAGCAAAATGCCAGAAGCATCGCCTCTTCGGCGGGTCCAGAGGGTGTACAGGAGCGATAGGACAGGATATAGAAATAAGATTGTGATCGGAGGAGCCCAACGGAGAGAACAGTTTGACAGAATAAGCAGAAGGGTTTGAGGTAAGGAAGAGATCTAGAATGTTGGGCCTGTCTCCAAGACGGTCGGGAATACGTGTAGGGTGCTGGACCAACTACTCTATGTCGTTGAGGATAGCAAAGTTGTAGGCTTGTTCACCAGGGTGGTCAGTGAAAGAGGATGAAAGCCAAAGCTGGTGGTGAACATTGAAATCTCCTAGGATGGAGATTTCAGCGAAGGGAGAGTGGGTCAAGATGTGCTCCACTTTAGAGTTCAAATAGTCAAAGAATTTTACATAGTTAGTAGAGTTAGGTGAGAGGTAAGCAGCACAGATGTATTTAGTAATAGAATGAATGAATAGCAATGAATGAAGTCTTAGCCAGATGGTGGAAAATTCTGAAGAATCAAGGTTGTGGGCACGAGAGCAAGTGATGTCGTTGCGCACGTAGGCGCAACATCCAGCTTTGGATTGAAATTTAGGATAGAGATAGTAGGAGGGAACAGAGCAGAGATTGCTGTCAGTAGCCTCAGAAACCTGTGTTTCGGTGAGGAAGAGAAGGTGAGGTTTAGAGGAAGAGAGATGGTGTTCCACAGAATGAAAATTAGAACGAAGACCGCGTTGAGAAGAAAGAGGTTCGAGGAGTTATCAAGACACCTCTCGGGTCGGCAGCCAGAAGGGGAGTCCTCCCTGGGGGAATTTGTGGTCCGCCCCCCAGGCGGGGACTCCGAGGCATGATGTTGGTGTGCCATTTTGAAATTTGAGTTTTGGGAAAAGGTGTATATGTTGTGTGAATATAGTGTGGTGTGGATAGAGAGAGGATCTGTCTTTAGAGAGCATGCTGAACTGCTCTCTGGTGTTGGTGAGACAATAGGGAAACGGTTAGTGAGGACATGGGAAGGGTCTTTGGAGGGCTTCAGCTCCCTTCTCACCTCCCATATATACCTCACCGGGAGTGGCTTGCGCCCGTTCGGTAGGTGTCTTCCTACCTACTCCAGCCAGTGTGTGTGTAAAAAGAAGAGGGCATTTAGGTACTGGTTCAAAGTAATCTTTAAATTAGGGGGGAGGGGGAGAGGAAGGGAAAGAGGAGAGGAAGGGAGGGAGGATCAGGCCGAGAAGCAAGAACAGAAGAGAGAAGGTGGTGATGGGGATAGTGTCAGCTAGGGAATAGGTGAGAGTAGTGGAGGGGCTGAAAGAGTACGGGAAAAGATGGAAGAGGAAGGAGGTAGATGGAGAGACTGGAACGGCATCAGCAGAGGGGAGACAGGGAGGGATAAGATAACATAGAGGGGTGAGGGGAGGAGGAACGGGTGAGGAGATATAATTAGGTAGAGGGATGTGTTTCAAAGACGTGTCAGGGTGGCTGTAATGAACTAATTATGGTGCTCATCTGAAGGGTGATACACAGTTAGGGCCACCCACGGCTGGGGAGTTGGGGAGAGCATGCTACACCTTTCCTCATGAGTAGCGTAGTAAAAACATCAACAGTAGCGTTAACGACACCTCCGAGCATCCTTACGTAACTACAGTGATACCTTTACTACTACAACAACATCAACAACAACTCCTCCTCCTCCTCCTCCTCCTCCTCCTACTACTACTACTACTACTACTACTATTTCTACTACTACTACTACTACTACTACTACTACTACTACTACTACTATTTCTACTACTACTACTACTACTACTACTACTACTACTACTACTACTACTTATGACACTTCTACCGCCACCATTTATTTTCTACCACTACAACTACTATTACGGTAAGACTCTACACCTTTCCATATTTAGGGTTCTACACAAGTTCACTACCACAACTACCAACATCTGGACTCATCACCACGTAAGAAAATACTATCATCACTGGTATCTACAGAACCTTCACCACCAACAGTCTCACTACCAAATCTAATACCACAAAGAACATCATCTCCGCAAATACCTCTGATGCCAACAATCTTGCACTTAACAGCTTCGTCTACCATCACCGCCACCACCACCACCACCGACGCCCCGCTACCATAATCAGATACTCTACGGTTTCTACCACCATCATTATAATTATGTGTTACGGCAACGCTTCTGTCTTCTCACTCCCTTCCGTGTTTGTTTGTTTGTGTGTGTGTGTGTGTGTGTGTGTGTGTGTGTGTGTGTGTGTGTGTGTGTGTGTGTGTGTGTGTGTGTGTGTGTGTGTGTGTGTGTGTGTCGATAACAAAGGCGACCACCACGGCGCGTAAAATGACAACACGACACGCTGATTGGAGCAATGTATTATCTGTCGCTGTTTTTTTCCCATTATCATCACTATTATGCTGTTTTTCCTACTATGAACGCTGCTCTCCACATTTCTTTTTTTTCTGCCAGGTTTTCCGCGGTGTTGCCACGCAGCTGAGTCATTGCGAAGCGGCCCTGCAACACGACGCAACACAATATTTTCCAGTGACTGTCGGCGAGCAGGGGGAGAATGGTACACCAGGGAGGCTCTGTTAGGGCGGGCGGGTGAGCGAGCCGAGAGAAAGAAAAAAAGTAAAGTCTATCATTTATGGAGGCGATGGGATGATTGGTTGCGTTGGGGAGAACAGTGCAATTATTTTTCTTTTTTGGGGGGCACAGTGGCGTTGTGATTTTGTGGCTAAATGGGCGGACGTGTGAAGGGAAGCGTCGGGCGGTGCGCGCGTGTGGTTGCTGCATGGAGTAAGCTGCTGGGGTACCGGGAAACTGGGGATGTGTGTCATGCTGGGACGGAGGAGAGGTGTGGAGGCAGGCTCGAAATGCAACTTTCCACACCTTGTTTTTATGGGTGAAGGGGAAGTTGGCCGGTGTGCGAGTGTGGTTTGTGCATGGAAGAAGCTGTTGTGAGGATGTTGTGAAAGGATGTGATGCTGTGAGAGACGAAAGGAGTGGACGGAAGGTCGAAATGCAACTTTTCACACCTTGTTTTTATGCAACACAACCGTGAGTACGTGTGGAGGGGAGGTTAGCCGGTGTGCGTGTGTGGTTTGTGCATGGAGTAAGCTGTTGTGGGGCCGGAGAAAGGATGTAATGCTGTGAGAGACGAAAGGTGTGGACGGAAGCTCGTAATGCATCTTTTCATACCTTGTTTTTATTCAGCACAACTATGAGTACGCGTGGAGGGAAACGCTGGCCGGTGTGTGTGTGTGGGGTTTGTGGATGGAGAAAAGTTGCTGAGGGACAGGAAGAGGGATGTGTGTGTGATGCTCTGACGGAGGAAAGGTGTGGACTCATGCTCGAAACGTAACACTTCGTAATTTGTTTTTATTCCGAGCACCCCAACTGTGAGCACGTGTAGGACAAATCTGCAGTAATTCATTTTTTAATCCATTTCCACTTTTCCTTGTGACAGATAATTTTCGCTGTTTAACGCGACGGAAGAGTACGTTCTGGCCAAATCCGTTTACCAGTATTTCTCTTTTTCGTTCTGAATCTCTGGTGTAAAGGTTCATCACCAACCCGATTCTCTAGAAGGTATTACACGCGAATTGTCCAAGCATTATTACGGCTGCCTGCGTCTGCTTCTGTTCACTACAACGAAGGGAGGGGAGATGGGGCTAAATGAATACTAAGGGCACACACTTCACCCCTCACCCCCCCACATGTAACACTAAGATGTAAAGTACACATAAACCTTTTAAAAGTGTCGCCTTGTAAAATACATAATGAGGTGCTCGCTGGTTCCCCCGTCATTGTTTGCTGCAGAGACGAGGGTAGTGTATAATTAATGGGTGAATTTATATTACTTGTTTCCTGTTTAGTTATTCATTTACTGATTTATGGAGGGGGTGTTTGTGTTTGTGTGTGTGTGTGTGTGTGTGTGTGTGTGTGTGTGTGTGTGTGTGTGTGTGTGTGTGTCAAGGGAAAAACAGTATTGGTTTTAGTTAATCTCATTTAGCCCTCAATGGAATGCCGGCCGGGCTTCATCTATTCAACTATTTTCCGCTCATTTCCATTCCTATTTGGTCCGCGGAGGTGTTACAGTAATGAATAGTGAGCGAATAATTAGAGCCTTGTGAGATTATCCTCTGAACATCGAAATTATAATAAGCAACAACTCTCAAAGAGGATGATGACATTCAACAACGTCATCTCTTAATTATAAACTAACTTTTAAAACTACATATTCCAAGCTCCTGCACAAAGAGAGATTTTGAGAATATGACGAGATACATTATATGACAAAATTTCTTCCGTCTTTGTGTTGCAATGAGCATCTTAATTATTTCTATCTGTCGTTTCGTCTGCTATCCGTTTGTCTGTCTGTAATTGTTTATTTTTTTATAATGTGTGTGCTTTAGTGTCCTCCTTTTTGTCTGTTTCTTTATTTTGTTTGCTTTTTGTCTTCTCTCTCTCTCTCTCTCTCTCTCTCTCTCTCTCTCTCTCTCTCTCTCTCTCTCTCTCTCTCTCTCTCTCTCTCTCTCTCTCTCTCTCTCTCTCTCTCTCTCTCTCTCCATACCGACAGTAATACAGGTAGCACGATTTCATGTTTTATTATTTCAACATCAGTAACGCGTAGTATCAGCGGGGCGGTCAGTAAACAGATTCAAACTGGCGGGTGAGCCACTTATGCTATTGATGATTGATTTATAGGCTTTGGCATTAGTTAATATCAGAAAGAGATTATCAACACATTTCGACGTGGATACATTAACTTAATTATTGAAAAAAGGACAGTAGTGAGCTCTATTTTTACGCAACTAGTGCCGGGCATTTTTTTTTCCTGACTCGTTTAACCTTTTTCTTGTTTCCTTTGAATAAGAAAACAATGGAAGATATATTTTTGCCGCGGATAAACGAATTGTGAGTTCGGAAAATTGCATTACCTATAGTCCAACTATTGAAAACAACAATAGAAAAAAAAAAACCCGATTTCATCCCTGTCATTCAGTAAAGGAAAAGTAGGAAAAAATACTCCACATAAAAAAAAAATTCAGTCAAGTATATTAAATTGTTTAGTGATCGTTTTGTTTCTCTATGCAGTGTTTCTCTAGGCAGTGTTTCTCAAGGTAGTGTTTTCTGGCCAGTGCTTCTCAAGGCAATGTTTCTCGAAGCAGTGTTTCTCAAGGCAGTATTTCTCAAGGCAGTGTGACTCAAGGCAGTGTTTCTCAGGGCGGTGTGTCTCAAGGCAATGTTTCTCAGGCAGTGTTTCTCAAGGCAGTGTTTCTTAGGGCAGTGTTTCTCTAGGCAGTGTTTCTCAAGGCAGTGTTTCTCTAGGCAGTGTTTCTCAAGGCAGTTTTTCTCTGCGCAGTGTTTCTCTGGGCAGTGTTTCTCAAGGCAGTGTTTCTCAAGACAGTGTTTCTCAAGGCAATGTTTCTCTAGGCAGTGTTTCTCAAGGCAGTGCTTCTCTAGGCAGTGTTTCTCAAGGTAGTGTTTCTCTAGGCAGTGTTTCTCAAGGCAGTGTTTCTCAAGGCAATGTTTCTCAAGGCAGTGTTTCTCTAGATTGTTTATAAAGCCAATGTTTCTCTAGGCAGTGTTTCTCTAGGTAGTGTTTGTATAGGCAGTGTTTCTCAAGTCAGTGTTTCTCTAGGCAGTGTTTCTCTGGGCAGTGTTTCTCAAGGCAGTGTTTCTCAAGGCAGTGTTTCTTAAGGCAGTATTTCTCAAGGCTGTGTTTCTCAAAGCAGTGTTTCTCAAGGCAGTATTTCTCAAGGCTGTGTTTCTCAAAGCAATGTTTCTCTAGGCAGTGTTTCTCAAAGCAATGTTTCTCTAGGCAGTGTTTCTCAAGGCAGTGTTTCTCTGGGCAGTGTTTCTCTGGGCAGTGTTTCTCTGGGCAGTGTTTCTCTAGGCAGTGGTTCTCTGGGCAGTGTTTCTCTAGGCAGTGTTTCTCTGGGCAATGTTTCTTTGGGCAGTGTTTCTCAAGGCAGTGTTTCTCTAGGCAGTGTTTCTCTAGGCAGTGTTTCTCTAGGACGTGTTTCTCTAGGACGTGTTTCTCAAGGCAGTGTTTCTCTAGGCTGTGTTTCTCTAGGCAGTGTTTCTCAAGGCAGTGTTTCTATAGGCAGTGTTTCTGAAGGCAGAGTATTTTTCTGGGCAGTGTTTCTCTAGGCAATGTTTCTCAAGGCAGTGTTTTTCTAGGCAGTGTTTTTCTAGGCAGTGTTTCTCTGGGCAATGTTTCTCAAGGCAGCGTTTTTCTAGGCAGTGTTTTTCTAGGCAGTGTTTCTCTGGGCAATGATTCTCAAGGCAGTGTTTTTCTAGGCAGTGTTTCTCTGGGCAGTGTTTCTCGATGCAGTGTTTTTCTAGGCAGTGTTTTCCTGGGCAGTGTTTCTCTGGGCAGTGTTTCTCCAGGCAGTGTTTCTCAAGGCAGTGTTTTTCTAGGCAGTGTTTTTCTAGGCAGTGTTTCTCTGGGCAGTGTTTCTCTAGGCAGTGTTTCTCAAGGCAGTGTTTTTCTAGGCAGTGTTTTTCTAGGCAGTGTTTCTCTGGGCAGTGTTTTTCTAGGCAGTGTTTTTCTAGGCAGTGTTTCTCAAGGCAGTGTTTCTCTTGGTAGTGTTTCTCAAGGCAGTGTTTCTCTGGGCAGTGTTTCTCAAGGCAGTGTTTCTCTGGGCAGTGTTTCTCAAGGCAGTGTTTCTCTGGGCAGTGTTTCTCAAGGCAGTGTTTCTCTGGGCAGTGTTTCTCAAGGCAGTGTTTCTCTTGGTAGTGTTTCTCAAGGCAGTGTTTCTCTGGGCAGTGTTTCTCAAGGCAGTGTTTCTCTTGGTAGTGTTTCTCAAGGCAGTGTTTCTCTGGGCAGTGTTTCTCAAGGCAGTGTTTCTCTGGGCAGTGTTTCTCAAGGCAGTGTTTCTCAAGGCAGTGTTTCTCAAGGCAGTGTTTCTCAAGGCAGTGTTTCTCTGGGCAGTGTTTCTCAAGGCAGTGTTTCTCTTGGTAGTGTTTCCAAGAGGCGCGTGTGTCCAGCCTAGTCACTCACCTTTGCCGGGACGTTACTTGTTGTTATTTACTGTCGTTCATCTTTAAGTTTCATTGTATATTCATACGTCTGCTTTAACCTACCTAGCTACCTACTTGTCTGTGTAATTATTAGTAGCAGTAACTATGTTTGCTTATTCATCTCTCTCTCTCTCTCTCTCTCTCTCTCTCTCTCTCTCTCTCTCTCTCTCTCTCTCTCTCTCTCTCTCTCTCTCTCTCTCTCTCTCTCTGTCTGTCTGTCTGTCTGTCTGTCTGTCTGTCTGTCTGTCTGTCTGTCTGTCTGTCTGTCTGTCTGTCTCTCTCTCTCTCTCTCTCTCTCTCTCTCTCTCTCTCTCTCTCTCTCTCTCTCTCTCTCTCTCTCTCTCTCTCTCTCTCTCTCTCTCTCTCTCTCTCTCTCTCTCTCTCTCTCTCTCTCTCTCTCTCTCTCTCTCTCTCTCTCTCTCTCTCTCTCTCTCTCTCTCTCTCTCTCTCTGTCTGTCTGTCTGTCTGTCTGTCTGTCTGTCTGTCTGTCTGTCTGTCTGTCTGTCTGTCTGTCTGTCTGTCTCTCTCTCTCTCTCTCTCTCTCTCTCTCTCTCTCTCTCTCTCTCTCTCTCTCTCTCTCTCTCTCTCTCTCTCTCTCTCTCTCTCTCTCTCTCTCTCTCTCTCTCTCTCTCTCTCTCTCTCTCTCTCTCTCATTGAGCATTTTGGGGTATTCTTGTACAGCATTACTATCATGTTCGACGCAACACTGGGGATAAAAGTAGTTCAATATTCGCATACGCACATAACACTTACAATAAAAAGTATAAACAAAGGTGTAGAATAAAATTTTATGTGAGTAATACTTATTGAAAAGTGGCATTAATTGGCCATATAGTCAAACAGTATTGCGTTGTTATATTATAAAGCTGTTTTAATACTTCTTTGATCATTTCGCATCCGGCGCCATGTTTTACAGGATTTAAGGAATAAAAGAAACTAAAACTCCTTAATGCTGGGAATCGAGTTACACGGCATCGCAACTCATGCAGTGAAAAAATATTCATCACCTGTCGTTTGTTAGCTTTCTCTTCTTGCACAATATATAGTCTGGGTCGCAGTAAACAAGAACATAAGTTGCCGTTCTATTTACTTCGCAACATATTTCCCGAGGGTACTTATACGGAAAAAATGTAATTACTTAACACAAGAATGACGTTTACCCCGCGCGTCTGGTGGAGGGAGCCGAGGCGGGCAGGGGCGAGGGAAGGGACACGGCCGGGTAATAAGTGGAGCGAGGGACGGCCGAGCACGTGGCGGGAGAGGCTGGGATGGACGAAATGGCTTGTGACTTCGCTTTAAGTTTTAGTACCTAATACAACCATATACTGAATGAGACGTGCAGTTTATAAAGCAAAGTGTTACTATGGAAATGCTCACTAACAACCATAACCAAAAACTCAAATGCAAAGTGAAAAGAAGCACAAACTATTTTTTTTCTTCCAAACTCTATTGAAAGCAACAAACGAAACGAAACCTTTTTCGTTCATGCAGCACTAATACAGTTTTAAAGATATCAAAACAAAACACGGAGATGTCTGAAATTGTTTTGTTTTATTCAGCTATACACGAAGCTTTCTAAAATTTGAGCAAAAAAGTTTTTTTTTGTGTGTGTGTGAGTGCGTGCGCTCGCGTGTGTGTGTGTGTGTGTGTGTGTGTGTGTGTGTGTGTGTGTGTGTGTGTGAGGGGACGAGGGGAAAAGGCGGCAAGAGACTTTTTTTCATAAGGAAGTTTGATAATTCAGTTTCACACTTCAATGAAACCTGGCTGTTATGCGAAACTAAAAAGACTCAAACATTTTTTTCCTTCAAGATTACGACAGACTCCCTTTCAAGTAGAAACAGCGGAAGAAAAAAGAGATTGAAATCCTCAAAGAACTAAGTACAATCCTGCAATCCTTTCGACGAATAAGAACCAGACTTTTGTTTCCTTTCATCGGCTTCGTAAGCTATTGCGGCTCTTACTGAACAATGAGCAATGGAAGGGAGATTATTTTTAGTTTCGGTTTTCTTCAAGTTATGAAAGTAAAGCTGGCCAACACACGTTTTCGTGGTATGAAGAAGATATGAGTTAATGACTAACCTCTTAAACATAAAGTCGAAACAAAATAACTGTTCATTCCTCCTAGCAAAGAATACCGCCGCACATCATCCGCCATCACCGTACACCAACAGCACCACGGTGAAGTGCATCAACCTGCTTACATGAACAAGAAGGCAGGCGTCTCGTGGCGGTCGAAGAGTTACAGGAATCAAGTATGAAATGCGATAGCTAAGTCGACTTGTTTTGATAAGAAAAGAAAGGAACCATCATTAGGAAGGCTCTCTCTCTCTCTCTCTCTCTCTCTCTCTCTCTCTCTCTCTCTCTCTCTCTCTCTCTCTCTCTCTCTCTCTCTCTCTCTCTCTCTCTCTCTCTCTCTCTCTCTCTCTCTCTCTCTCTCTCTCTTTTCACGGAAATTACCTTTCCTATTTCATTAAAAAAAAAAATCAGTTTTATATATCTTCTAGCGGTTCTGGGATCAAAATTAATATAATTGCTTTGACTTTATCACAAGCCCTGAAAATTCCCCAAACCCATTTTTCTTGTGTTTGAGAGAGAGAGAGAGAGAATGTGTGAGACAGATCGAAGTCGAAAATATTGACACATGTTTGCAGATGATTGGGAGAGATCAGGCGCCAGTACACTTGTTTTCACCGGCAACGGAAAGCAATCATCTCGATCATATGCAACACGCTGAAAGGAATCACGGTCGCTGCCAGGGTTACACACACACACACTCCCCCCCTCCCCCTCCATACACACTGCCCATTTCCTCAGGAGTCAGGACTGTCTTGCCATGAGTAAGTTACGCCCATTCTGCTCTACGTGTATTACATTCAGACTGATTCACTTTTTCATATATATGTTTTTGGCAAGTTTTCTCTATTTTTATTTAATGATTCCGTGAAATGCGTTCTCCTAATTTTGAGGCATGCAAGCATTGGCCAATTTCATTTCTCCGCTGCCCCTTCTATTTATTGTATAATGACGAGGCTTAATATATAGTAAGGAAATGTATTTTTCTTATATAATATCCCCGATTAGAAATGCACGGTGCTGAGCAAAGTTTCTTTACTTTTCTCGTTAACGTTCTCCTATGCACTCATAAGACGAATCTTACGCTTGAAGATAATAGCTGGTGAAGAGGCAGGGAAGGAAGACGAGGGCGGGAGCGAGGGTGCACGACTCTCCGCAGATTACTGACAAGGTGGGCAAGGGAGTGGTAAGGGGGCAAGGGCGAGCAGTTCTGTCAAGGGGAGGAAGGATGGTCAGTGAGGCGAGGAACGGGCCTCCTGGGAAAAACGAAAGGAAAGGTAAGGTTGAGGAAGTTGGGGAAGGAGGTTGATGGCTCACGACGCTAGTGTGGGAGCAGCGCTGGACGCCTCGGTCAACGCAGCGAGACGAGAAATTGGAATGAGATGAACCAGCAATTACACCCGATCGTATCACAACGTGGAAATGATTTAATTAAATGAATGGTTCGCCTGGCAGGATGGACCAGGTCGTGCCGAGACGATTCCCTAATTGGCTGGGGCGTTGGGTGTTTCGGAAGGTCAGGAGATGGCGTGGGGCAAATTTATATATCTTTCTGTGTTCACTCTGTGCGTCTCCCTCTGGTCTCTAGCAGGACACGGACTCGCTGACGGGGATTCGAATTTCTCTTCAAGGATCCGAAATGCTTTGGTACTTATGGAGAGGTGAAGTGAAGCATGACATGAACTGAAGCATGGGGTCAGAGCCAAGCGGATGAAGGAATTAGAGGACAGAGGTGGAGGAGGGCGGAACGAGGAGAGAGAGAAACGGGGCATTAAGAGAGAATGGGGAAAGAGGAAAGGAGAACGAGGCTGTGTACAATGATGGAGAGGAAGATATAAAGAGCTGCACAGCCTTTTATCTGTTTGTCTTTCTGCTTTCATGTACGATGCTACCACTTGGCCGCCTGTCTTTGTCTGGTCTGTTTGTCCGCCTGTCTGTCTGTCTTTCCGTCCCTCCTTCCCTCCTTCATTTATTCCGTCTCTTGTCTCTCTGACCCACTTTGCTTCTCTTTATTTATTCCCCTCAGTCTTTCTTTCTCTGTCTGTTTGCTTGCTTGTTTGTTTGTTTGTGTGCGTGTGTGTGTGTTTTATTTACCAACATGTGGTTTTGCGTATACATTTTTGCACCCTCCCGTATATCTTTTCCGCACACACACACACACACACACACACACACACACACACGGTCCTGGCTGAGGCTTCTGGTCCCTCCCAACGTGATCCGGCTGATGGTCCGAAGCGCCGTCCCTCCTATCTTCCCTCCCAAACCACGGTCACTTCCACCCCTTCCCTCCCTCTCTGTCTTCCTCGTTCCTTCCCTCCCAACACGGTCACTTTCTTCCCTTCTCTTCTCCCCCTCTCTCCCTTGCCCTTCTTTCCATTCCTCACTCCTTCCCTCTGCACCTCCCCTCCCTTCCTTCCCTTCCTTCCCCGTCCAGTCGCTGTGGTGCTGCGTCTTGCGTATCTTTTTTGGAGGGCCGAATCCTACCAACATAGACGCACATTGCTTCTTCTTAAAGCCGAAACCTCCAGCGAAAACCTTCCGGCGAGGAGAGGGGGACGAGGACTACAGGGACGCTGAGTTATTTAAAGAGGGGATGATTTTTTTTTTCTCGCTCCGATAAATATATGACTCACTGTTATTAAGAGTTTGGGCAAAAGTTCTACAATTTGGGTTTAACTTCTCTCTCTCTCTCTCTCTCTCTCTCTCTCTCTCTCTCTCTCTCTCTCTCTCTCTCTCTCTCTCTCTCTCTCTCTCTCTCTCTCTCTCTCTCTCTCTCTCTCTCTCTCTCTCTCTCTCTCTCTCTCTCTCTCTCTCTCTCTCTCTCTCTCTCTCTCTCTCTCTCTCTCCACTTTCATTCGGCCTCAGAGTGTGGTAGCTATTGCGGATGTGTATTTTATCAATTATGTTTCCTGCGCAATCCTCTCTACGTCTGATCCCTTCCAATATCTGTTTCCTTTTTTCCAACGCCCCAAAAAAGTAAGAAAAAGAAAGACCGGATGATTTTTTCCCATTTTTGCTTCATTGTCATCCACCGTTTTTTTTTTCCATCTCGCGCCGCTTCCTCTTTTTTAGCCGTCCGCTCTCTTTCCTCAGTCTCCCTCTCCCTCCCCGTCCCTCTCGTATACATCAATTCTCTCCTGCTTTACCCCCTTGACTTACACCTTTACTCTTACATTAAAATTGGCAGGCTCTCTACTCCCCATTCCCTTTAACTACGACAGCTTTCTCATTCAATTGATCCGCCTCTTTTCACTACTGTTCCCTCCCTTCTCCTGTTGTTACCTCCTCACCCCTTTTACTAGCTCCACCCTTTTCAACCGTCCTTTCTCTCTCTCTCCTCTGTCCCACTCTCCCTTCTCGCGCCTCCCGTACATCCATTCTCTCCTCCTTTACTCGAGAGGTGGTGGTGTCAATAGATTAAATGCTCCACAGTCGACCCTCTCACCTCAAAGCCACTGAAGAGATCAATATTTGTGCGATGAGAGGAAAAGAGAAGGACGAGTACAATGAAACGACCTGAAGAATGAAAGATGGAAGAGGAGAGGACAAGGAGGAGGAGGAGGAGGAGGAGGAGGAGGAGGCAGAGATCAAGTTTAAATATTACCACCACATCATCTTCACAATTCATGATAAGTACACTCCATCCTTTCAAGTAGCTCCATGATTCTTCCTCCTTTCTCTCCTCCTTACCCTTCATTGCGTTTTCTCTCGCCTCACTCCTCTCCTTTCCCTTTCTCTCCTTTTAATTTTCACTTTAACTCCTATATCATCAAAGTCCGCAGTCTCTGTACACCCCCATTCCCTTTCACTACGAGTAGCTTTCTCATTTATCTGATCCTCCACGTTTCACTACTGTTCCCTCCCCTCTCCTATTTTTACCTACCCAACCTTTTCCAGTTCCACACTTTTCAACCTTCCCCCCCTCCGCGTCTCGCCAACATCTTTTGCCCTGACCGAAAACCAAAGATGTTTTCTGAATACGGTAATTGAAAACAAATACAAGGCGAACAAGGATAAGGGGGAAGGTCTGTGCGTAACCACCGACAACGACTAGGACACACAACGGCAGCGAGAGGGAAGGAAAGGGGGTTATAGTGTCGAGGTTCGTTCGCCTGAGTGTGTTTGATGCTCGAGCGAACGACAGACCTCATTACTTTAGCTCTGGTTACCGGGATTAAGTCTCAGGTAAAGCTGTGTGGGTGAAAATACTGCTCTTCATCATGCCTTCTTCTTCAAACTGTATGTTATTTATAGTTTTTGTTCATTTTTATTTGGTGAGACATAATGAAGCTGCGAGGGCAAGTACCAATCGTGTGTACAGATGACCGTCAGTAGCTCTCCTCCCTAATGCTCCTCTACAAAAATGATGACGGTCGCGAGTCACACAGAGTGGTTCATTGATTAACAAAGCAAACAAAGACCTCCTTCTCATCCTGCTTCTCCTCCTCATCGTTTCTCCTTCTCCTGCCTTTTCCCCCCTCCTCTTACTTCTCCTCCACTTCCTACGCCATTCCAGGATATGCCATACCGAACCAATTTCCTCACCACACACACACACACACACACACACACACACACACACACACACACACACACTCCCCCAATACACAAACTTGCACATCCTCTTCCATCAGCAGACCCCGTTCCTCGTCTTAAGTGAATCAGGGTGTTTTCTTGCCTTCACCGGACGACGGAGCGTGGCGTGGTGCGGTGTGACGTGGCTCCTGACTGCTCTGCTCTCCCCAACCTCTCCTCCCTTCTGCCACCAAGCCGCTCTTTACTACCGACGCTGCCCGTGAATCATTAATGTGTGACCCGTACTACTAGAGAACACACACACACACACACACACACACACACACACACACACTCCAAATAAATACGTAACCACATCCATTATCACAGCACACACATGCACCTTTTCTGATTACCGCCCACGGGAAAGGCACTCGAGGCAACATTCCCTCTGACGTGCCCCTCAAACAAGAGGAGGTGAGCAGTTAAACCTGTTCCGCCATCGCCTTATCCAACTTGTTCTTCTCCTTCCCTCTTTAACTCCCTTCCCCACTTTCCTCCATGCAAACTCTTCATTCTTCCATCCATCTGAAGTTTCTCTCGCTCCTCCTCCTTCTCCTCCTCCTCCTCCTCTGTCCATTCCTTCTCCCTTCCCAGCTTTTAACCTAACTACACAAGAGGCCAATCTCAACACACACACACACACACACACACACACACACACACACACACACACACACACACACACACACACACGAACAGACACACAAGATCATCATGTGTACAACAGTTAAATAAGGGCATAAGAAGCTTTTTTGACGTGTCTGGGTGTGTCTCTCGAGGCTGAGCATTAATATATGTAGGTAGGTAAATCTGCGTAAAGCAAACCCCCACATAAAGAGATTTACTAAAACAAATCGGTGAAAATTCGTGACACCATGTACAAAAAACTCGCTACAAAAGAAGATACAGAAAACTGAATACAAATCCAAACACTGGAGATAAAAATATTTAGCTAATGATGAGGAAAGATCGCCTCAAAAGAAGCAGCTAGCCAATAACTGCAGCCCCTGATTGGCAGAGCTTAGGGTGCCAAGGTATAGTAGCTCGGTCCAAAAATAGGTCTTCTGGACGTAATCCGCGGGGCCAGGCGGGCAGATTCTCACGGGATTATGTGAGTGTCTCCGATTTTTACAAAACGGAAATGGGAGTGAGTGGAGAAAACGGAGCTCTGCAGGAACAGTGCCGGGCAGGAAGTAGTCACCCACAATGGAATGACAGTTCTTAAAAAGAATGGGGGCGCTGGAACATCAAAGAAATAGAAAAATTTGATGGCAAAAAATAAAACGAGCGCCAGGAGAAAAATGCTGGTGTGGAAATTATATTAAGTGGTGGAGATTATGATTAAAGGAACGAGACGAAGGGTTCGTAGTGGAAAGAAATGTGTTGCCTGGGAAACACTGCTTTGTCATCGTGTGGCGGTCATAGATTTCAGTTGTTTTCGGTTCAAGAGTAGAAATAGTTTTCTATTATTTTATTTATCATATATATATATATATATATATATATATATATATATATATATATATATATATATATATATATATATATATATATATATATATATTTTCTTTGTTTATTTCTGTCGAATGCAAAATATTTCTGAATATGAACAAAGCCACGAACCGGACACGTACGATGCGCCGGTCAGATGTGTGAGGTGACGGTGTGGGAAGGCGCGGGGTGAGCCCAGCACCCCCACAACCCTGTGACCTCCGCCGCCGCAGACAGTAAAATTGTAATCATCATGGACAGTCCTTCCACTAGTGATACCAACGCCATAAAACAGCAACAGGCCATCACCAGAACTCTACCACCCCCACTGAGAGCAGCAATAAAAACAACAATTATATACCACCTACTCTGCAAACTTAAAAAAAAAATCTTTAAAGAACTATAAGATTTGTATAAACAACAGCGACGATCAAGAGTTTTTTTTTATATTGCTTTCTTAGTTATTTTCAGATATTCAAGCGTACACACTCACACATTTGTTATTATTCTTTGTCGTAAAAAAAAAGACGAAGACGCGTGCAAATCTCTCACGGACGGTGTCTTTGGCACCAACGTGTGTGGCTGTGCACACCAATAGTTGTTCAGGATCCGCAGACTTTGCCACACAGTCGCCGTGCCAAGTCCGGGTTGTTGGGACGACTCTGTTTTGTTGTGTTTCTGTTGTCTACGCTCTTCTTTCGCCACGTTCCGAGCTTTGAGGTGACAGGCTCCACTGCAGAGGGGTTTCTATCCAAGCCTTTTGCTTCAAGATCCTTTCAAATCATCTTAAAGTTTGATAACTGTCGTTATATTTATAACTTTTCTCCTGTCTCCCTAGATTGAGGTGATGCTACTGGAATGTTATCCATATAAAACCTGACGGGGAAGGCGGCGCACAGGTTCTGGCATGCAGTACACACATTCAGCCCATCACAGCTGCTTCTTGGCTTCTGGCATGGCTTCTGCGCTTTTTGATTTGATTTTAATCACTGAAAGTTTTTTTTTTTACGGAGGGGACTCCATCGTGCAAACATCGGACGTAAATATGTGTGACATCGGTAGATGTTCTAGGATTTTGTACCGTGCAAAAGGATGGAGTTGCACAACACTGCACAGACTGAAACTCTCTGAGTTTCTGAGTGCATTTTTATATAGACTGTAGCTCCAAGACGTTCGACGGAGGCTGAGGCATGCTTGAATCGTTCAGGGACTTATGTGCCAATATCACGTTTCTGAAATAAGTGAAGGCTTCAACTCTATTTACATTTTGTCATGTACCTGAAATACAATAGTCTCCGCTAGATTGTTTCCCTGAAAAATGGTTTCTGTCTTGCTGATATTTTTTTTTTCGGATCCTTGTTGAATGGTAAATGTTGGAGATAACAGTGAGATTGTTGAAGGGTTTTGGGTGCGTGTGCAAAAACAAACCAAATATCTGCGTCACACACACACATACACACACACACAAAAAAAAAAAAAAAAAAATCCTGCTAATCACTGACTATTTTTATTCAGTGTTATGTTCAATTATTAATTAATCTTAAGGCCGTCGCACTAGTCCCCCCCCCCCCTTTACACACACATAACAACACGTCAGAGAACACGCTGCTGTTAATAGATGAGGCCGTCCGTGGCAGCCGCGGCGAGTGGAAGACGGACAATACTGAGAGTGAAGACACACACGCCATATTTGGAAGGAACACAATTTAATCCTTGTTGTAACGCTTTTTTGAGCTTCAGTGGACTTAAACATACGATGACGTACACGAATATCTGTTCTGTGTTTGTATCTGTTTGTCTGCATGTTACTTTTTCTTTGATTGTTTATTCGTTTTTTTTTTTTGTGTGTGTGTGTGTGAACTAGCGTTACAATCATTAAGTGAAATGTTTGTTACTCGAAAATTAGCCCCAGGCCGCTACCTGGAACTATTCCTCCATCGCGCTTTTTCCAACTTCTTACTATTTCTGGTTTCCCCACTGTTCTCGAAACCAACCTAAACCCATCCTTCAGCATCCTTCAGACACACACCCGACACCCCGCCACGCCGCCCCCTCTAGTTCACCTGACACTGTGCAGGTGAATTTAGCCAGCCAGTGTGGGTGCAGCGACGGCACCCAAAGAGCGACATTCGACCACAGACACCCACACCGTCACTCGCCCAACACGTCAAAAACAGATAACTTTCTGATAGGCAAGTTTTGACGTCTCCCAAAAATGACCTAACAATATCTGAGCCAACGTTTCCAGCCCCAGACCTTTCTTTGGCAGGCCGCTTTCGTTCTTCCCTCCCCTCTCCAGCATTCCCCTCACGCCGTCTACCTTCCCTAAAAGCCTTTTTTATTACACGAGAGATTCCATTAAGAAGGGGAAGCAACCCGAACCTCATGTTCAGTATTCGCCGCAGCAACACGTACGGCTGTATGGCGAGCCCATAAAGACATTGCGGGAGGCTGCCGACTTTTCCACATTACTTCCACTGTACTTACGGATTACAATTATGTGTAAATATAGTCAGATATGCAACCAATACTGCTGTAATTACAACTACTGCTACTGTTACTATTCCTACTACTGGTCAGGAGTCGTGTTACTCACTGGAGGCGTCGGTGAGCCACAGGGCGTAGCGGAAGTAGTGCCAGTAAATCCAGTGGTGGGGTTTGTTCATGCCCGGGTGGTGGCGGATAGAGAGCGAGAAAATGAAGACGAGGTACAGCAGGTCCGAGATGGCCAGCGCTGTGAGGTACGAGTTAGTGGACGACCTCATCTGGCGGCGGGTGAGGACGACGATGGTGACGGTGTTGCCCACGACGCCCAACACCAGGACCACCGGCACCAACACTCGCTGCACCACGTAGCGTGACCCGGCGAGGAAGGGAGCGTACTCATGCATCTCCGCCGTGGCATTGTCCGTCCCGTTGACAAGGGCCGGGGTGGGCGAGTCCAGGGTTGGATCGAGGATGGATGTGGGCTGCGGGGCAATGGAGGAGAGCACCGCCGCCAGGAGGGGTGCCGCTGTGCTGGTGAGGGCGGCGGTGCTGGAACTGGAGTTGTACATGGTTGCTGGGACAATGGCGAGTGTCTTCGAGCTAAGGTCAAGCGGGAACAGCCCGCGCGAAGCCTCTAGCTTTCAGGAATGCACACGTAGCCGTCACCGCCGCCACCATGGCAGCCGTGCCCCTCGCCACACCCGCACACCTGTGGAGAAGAAAAGAACCACGTTAATACAATAATCCGGCCATAACTATGACGCACCGACATATAGCATGAAGGATGACCACTAACTGTCAGCAAACAGCAGCTAAAAGTAGCAACAATAATCTCAGCATTCTAATTTATCAAAGTAAGGGAACGCACGCAGCACAGCCATTATCGTTGTCGTGACGTATGAATGAAAAAAATGCACAGCCAAGAATTATGTATGTGATGTCGACATATCAATGAATACCAAACTTCCAAAGGACCACCCAAAATACATTAAAGTGACGAAACCACAACCTTAGTTCCTGTCCATGAGGGAGGATGCCATTCCCCTCCTCACCCGGCGCATCACACTAAACGGAGCCTCAGCGCACATATCATCTTCACTCCACTCTTTCAACTCTGCTAAATGCATTATAAAACTTCAGTCGCTCTTCTGTCGTCCTGCTTCCCCATATCCATTCCTTATCCCTCTTACCATTTTTTCCAGTCAGATCATTTTTATATACCTATCACACATGGCGCTTTAAAGGTGAGCCGGATCAAGTATTACAACGGATCGCTAATATGACACACTTTGCTGACAGGTGTGCGCCCGAGGACATTACACATATTTCCCTCTCTCTTTTCAACCATAATCTCTCTCTCTGCCCCGTCTCTTGCCTTCCCTCATCTTTCTCTATTCCCGTGGTTTTCCTTTTCTCAGTCTACAGTTTTTCCAGTCCTTGTTTTATTTATGTGTCATCGCTTTTCATTAATACATTGTTTCTTTTTGTTTCCTCCCCTGCATATCTATTCCAATGTCTTCGTTTTCCTCGGATTTACGTTCTATTGTTTCCTCCCTGCGCCAGCTCCCTTCTCCACTTCATTTTTTTCTGGAGCTGTCTGAGTCTGTCTGTCTCTCTATCAATCTGCCTCTTCACTTGTATGTCTGCAATGGCGAACTGTTTTCTCTCTGTCTGTCTATCCGCCTTTCTGCCCGTTTGTCACCCTCTCTTTCTTTTACGTTTACTTTTCTCTCTTCGCGTCAGGCTCTGTAAAGCGTATAATGACGACTCGTACGTGTGAAAACAACACATTAAAGGGAACGACTTTCACCGGACGAGGACACCGCAGAGGAAGGTCGTGATTGTATACAACGACCTCCGCCCCGACTGTTCCCTTATCCTTTTCTTTTTCATCCCTCCTCCTCCTCATCATCATCCTGTTCTTTCTCCTCCTCCTCCTCCATTGTTCTTTTCGTTTTCATCCTTCCTCCTTCTCCTCCTTTTCAGCCTCTTATTAATATTTCTCCTTATCTTCTTTTGACCTTTTCCTCCTGTTCCTCCTCCTTCTTCTCTTCTTTCCCTTCTTTCCTTATTGTCGATGTTGTTGATGTTCTTTTTTCATCTTTCTCCTCCTCCTCGTCCTTTTCAGCTTCCTACTCCTGCTTCCCCTTTTCTTTCTTTGAACTCTCTCCTCCTTCTCCTCCTCCTCCTCCTCCTCCTCCTCCTCCTCCCCTTCTTCTCTTATTTCCATCCTTTCCTCGTTGACTATGTTGTTGTTTAATTTCTTTCCCTCCTCCTCCTCCTCCCCTTCCTCCTCCTCCTCCTCCGCTTACTTTTCCTCCTCCTCTCCCTTCTTGTCCTTTTTCCCTTTTTTCCTTGTTGTTGATGTTGTTGTTATGTCTTTTTCTTCATTTTCCTCCTCCTCCTTCTCTTCATTTTTCTCCTCCTCCTCCTCCTCCTCCTACTCTTCCTTTCTTCCTCTTCCTCGTCCTCCTTGGGGCCACACGGCAAGGCCAAGTGATGAACGGTGATTGGTGGACGTTCAAGCAGCGCCCACTGGATCCCAGCGACGCTTATGGTGTGCGGCGTTTGGGGAACTGCGTTGCAATTATCGATGATACGCGAAAGTGTGTGTGTGTGTGTGTGTGTGTGTGTGTGTGTGTGTAAGGGCTATATTTTTAAACACTATCGACGCTCAAGTTCACATATTTAACAAGGCATTCATAAAAGTTTGGGTCATTATCAGGGGTAGTTTTATGACCCTGGTGGCAGTCTGATCCTTCTTCTGTACCGTGAACCAAACAAAACACTCACTAGAACTCGACCAGTCTCCTTCTCGGATATTTGAAATAGCTGATGTGAGAACCGAAAGAGTCTGGCGATACCGACCTAAGACCTTTCCTTCCTCGCCCCTTCCGTCCTCTATGCATGCACTGCGGTCATCAGTAAGTCAAAATCCGGTCAAAATACCGGCAGAATCCAAGAATATGTGCGCGTGTGTGTCTGCGCATAAGCCTTCGCGCATGACGTCACTCAGGGCCCGCCAGTCAAGGGTTCGCAACATTCACGAGCGGAAAAGGCCGGCAACTGTCTGCTGGAAAACATACGTGAGGTCTGCCCACTTCTTTAAGCGAGAGTTGATCCCCAAAGGTCTTAAACCCTTCCCGCGGGGCGTAATGGGCTGGATGAGGAAGGAAGAGAGGATGAGGAAGGGATGAAAGGAAATATGAAAGGAAGGAAGGGAGGGGAAGAGAAATGAAGAAGGGGAAGAAGGAAGGAAAGACGGAAGGAAGGAAGGAAGGAAGGAGAGAAGAAAAGAAATAAGATAAATGAGGGAAAGAGGAGAAGGAGGAATAAAAAAGTTGGATAGAGGCGAAAAACAAAGGGAGAGAGAGAGAGAGAGAGAGAGAGAGAGAGAGAGAGAGAGAGAGAGAGAGAGAGAGAGAGAGAGAGAGAGAGAGAGAGAGAGAGAGAGAGAGAGAGAGAGAGAGAGAGAGAGAGAGAGAGAGAGAGAGAGAGAGAGAGAGAGAGAGAGAAAAGAGAGAGAGAGAGAGAGAGAGAGAGAGAGAGAGAGAGAGAGAGAGAGAGAGAGAGAGAGAGAGAGAGAGAGAGAGAGAGGAGAGAGAGGAGAAGGAAGGATAGGAGAAAGACTGAGGGGAGGGAAGAAGGCGGAAAGTTAGGAGAAAAAAAGATGGAGGGAAGCAAGCGAGATGGAGAAGAGAAAAATGGGAGGAGTGACCAAAGAGACGAACGTGTGTAGGGAACAAGGACGGAGGGAGATTGAGAGGAAAGAAGATACGAAGGAGAAAAAAAGTTAAATGGAAAAAATAGGACTATGAGTAATGAGAGGGGAAAGAGCACGAGAAGAGAGATAGAAAAGAAAGGAAGGAAGGAAAGGAATAACGGAGGAAGCAAGCAACGAGTAAACAAACTGATTAAGAGAAAATGAAGGGCGGAGGAAAAAAATAAAGGAAGACAAAACGAAAAAAGAAGGAAAGAAAGAGGGAAGGAGGAAGGAAACAAGGAAGGAATAAAGGAAGTATTAGCCACAGGCGGAAAGAATGAAGGAAGAAAGGAAGCGAGCAAGGCGAGGAGGGGGAGCGTATGGGGGGAAAACCAAGGAGCAAAGGGCTTAGTGGATTACAAGGGGTTATGCCTTTTGATAAGACTAGCGGCAGGGAAAGGACG
This sequence comes from Eriocheir sinensis, assembly GCF_024679095.1. Taxonomy (NCBI): domain Eukaryota; kingdom Metazoa; phylum Arthropoda; class Malacostraca; order Decapoda; family Varunidae; genus Eriocheir; species Eriocheir sinensis. The sequence continues at coordinate 10,416,165 of NC_066549.1, read as the reverse complement.
GGGAATGGAAACGAAAACAACGAAAACTGGCGAAGAATAGGAAATAAATATGAATGTAAATGGTTGGTAAGTAACTGGTCATTCTTTATCGGCTTTCCTTGTAGACATAAACAACAAAAAGAGACACTAGCGGCAGGGAAAGGACGGGAAAATGGAAACGAAAAGAACGAAAACTGGCGAAGAATAGGAGATAAATATGAATGTAAGGGGTAAAGAGGAACTAGTCATTCTTCGTCTTATTTTCTAGTAGACAACACAACAACGAGAACTAACGGCATGTAGAGAAAGAACGGGAAAATGGACACAAACACACACACACACAAAAAAACGAAAATTAGCAAAGAATTAAAAAAATGTTACTGGAAGAGGATGGGAAGTAACTAGTCATTCTTTGTCGCCTTAAATTGTAGACAAACAACAACGAGAGACTAACGGCAAGGAGAGAGCGGAAAAATGGAAAAGAAAGAAAATCGCCTAAGAAGAAAAAAATATGAAATGTAAAGCGTTGGGGAGTAACTGGCCTTCTTTATTACCTGACCTAGCAGATAAACAACAAAAGGAGAGTCTCAACCCGTGCCGCTACCCCCTCCCCCCCATAAGCCTGGTGTCCCTAAAACCTCCCCTACAGGTCGATACAGCGGCGGTGACAAGAAGGAAACAACGTAAGCGAGTGTAAGGCGAGAGGCAGGTGACGTCATTACATCCACAGGCCACACAATGCGGCGGCCACGCACTCTTTTCACGGCCTGAATATTGGGTTCGCCTTGGCTGGCAGCTAACGAAGGATGGGCAGCGGGTAAACACCATCTATTCTCGGTCTTGAATAATGGGAAGGTGTGGCGGAATACCTGATGTCATGCAAAGTAGAAGACTGAGCTAAATACAGTTCCATGTCTTGTGAGCGTCTTTTAAAAGTCTGTTGATGTTTTGGTGCAGCGCTAAGGCCAGTGTTTTTGTCCAGGTAATGTCGTGTGGCTTAATATTAACTCCTTTATGCCTCATGCAAGAACTAACCATTACCTTCACATTATCATCTCTTTCACTGGCAAACTCTGACCAGCCTTGCAGCATTACCTGGTTTCTTGGACAGCTTCATGAGGGAAGAATCAAGACCTTTGAAACAGAAATCGATTTTTTTTTTTAGTAATCTCTTATTCCCTACAGAAGGGCAACGTGGCGAGTTTTTTGTGCTTAAGTTCGTCTCCTTTACAATAAAAAAGTATCTAGTCCCTTTGACTGATCCTCGATAACATTCGGTGATAAACAGAGCAGCGGCCGCGCCGTTAATGGCTATAAAACATTGCGGCAAATCAGTACACTCCACACATAATTCACATAAGTAACGCTTCACATACTTGTTCACTTCAAACCCAGGAGCACAGCTTTAAACATAACAGCTTATCATGCCGTATCATTAGCGTCCAGTGAGTAGCATTGGTTATTGAATTATAGCTCCCTTACTGATGGCTTAAAATAATTTCCACTTAATGTTCCAACGAGATGAGAGTCCCCGTGATGGTACTGGCCCGGGCTGACACAGGCTGTACACAATTCAATACCTGACACTAGGCTTCAGGCTGGCGGCACCGCTGGCCTCAACGCGGCGCACGGGGACGCGGGGCCTGACATGCTCGGGGCTGAGGCATTATTTATTGCTGCCTCTCTTAGTGACGTGTCGGGGAAGGTGATACGCCCCCTGAGCTCTGCTAAGTGTAAACACCAGCAGCAGCAGCGACGACATCAGGCAACAGCAACACCAAGAAATACAACAACGACAACAGCAGTAACCAAACCACGTTGAATTTCTTTATAACCAGAAATATTGATTATCAAACTGTTGTCAAGGGTGATGATGTAGGAGCAACTACTACTACTACTACTACTACTACTACTACTACTACTACTACTACTACTACTACTACTACTACTACTACTACTACTACTACTACTACTACTACTACTACTAATACTACTACTACTACGACAACGACGAAGACGACGACTGCTGCTGCTACTGCAAAATCAACAATAACAGCAACAACAACGATCTCGACAAGTATAACAACAACAACAAAAATAAAAAGCAGCGACAGCCAAAACAGCAGCAACAAGTGGACCTATCGCGTAATGGCGCAGGCAATGACCCTACTGGACGTGACACACAGCGGACAGAGGCTGCCGTAATCCCATCAAGCACGGGTGACTCGCTGCTCTTTAAACGCTGGGAAGCCTAATCGTACACAACACAACGCTAAAACAACAGAATGGGCTTAGTTTCCTAATAAAACGGATGACTGCCGCTGCTGGTGCTGGTGCTGATGCTGGTGTTGGTGCTGGTCTACTTATGATGTGGATGTTTGCAAGCGATAAGGAAATGTGTGCACAGCTTTGGTCTTCAATCTCTGTTTTGAAGCGGGGCGAAGTGCGTCACATTGACATCGAGCTCACTAATAGCAGGTGCGCACCCAGGGAGAGAGGACTAAAGATATAGCAAGGAGTGAACTAAAGGGACACTTTGAGAAATAAGGGACACTGAAGGAGGAAAATAAAAGGTTCTAACTCCATCGCTAATCCACTTAATGTGGTGTTTGTGTTGTCACTGAATAGTAAAAGCGTTGAAAGCAAGCGCATTATTACTGGGAGAGACAGCCAGCGTAGAGGTTATGTTGCTATCAAATACCATATACGAGGGTACATGAACAATATGTTTTCATGATAATGTATTGTTTACATTATAGTACCATTAAAAGATAAATAGTAGAGTATGATAGCTAACGTTTGCCATATTCTGAATAGGGTAACACAAAGAATAGGGTTGAAAGATACTAAATAACATTCGAAGGATCAAGCTAGGCAAGGTGTCAAGGCACCCACCGCAGCTGGAGGGATAGTCAGTTTTCAATTTGCTGACCTTCAGGAAAGCAATGGTTGTGAGTGTTGGTGACAAGATATTAACCAAAGTAGTCATATATTTCAATTGTTTTTTTCCCCTAATGACGAGTCTACAGTACAACGTTTGAAAAAAAAAAATACGACACGATGTAAATAAAAGTAGCAGCGAAAGCAGTTTGAGACGAAACTTTCCTCATAACTTCTTGGTCCAGGTGATGCGTTAGTTATTCTTTTATTTGTGTAGCTTCAGATGGATACAATACTTCTGATTAAAGCTGTTTCTCGAGATTAAAACAATAGTAACACCAACACCTACAGCAACAACAATAACAATAACAACAGCATGACCAACAACAACATAAAATACTAATGGTAATATTAATGATGATGTTTATAATAGTAATGATGATAATAATAATAATAATAATAATAATAATAATAATAATAATAATAATAATAATAATAATAATAATAATAATAATAATAATAATAATAATAATAATAATAATAATAATAATAATAATAATAATAATAATAATAATAATAATAATAATAATAATAATAATAATAAACAGTAGCGCACATCTATTCACGAATCTATTCACTGGTCTCAAGACATTGCCATATAAAAGATCTTTGTGGATACGCATTTTGATATCTTACTCATCTTTTTAAGTAATAATATTCTACTATATCAAGTAAAGGAATGGAGGGCATGGTGATTGCCCCCCCCCCCACCCCCACCCTTGTAATGCAGCTAGTTTTAATATTAATAATTATACTGATAAATTAATTAATAATGATAATACTACAAGAACAATATATAGAAAGAGTGAGCGACGCCAGACAAAGGCGAGGGTGACAAACTGTGATCTACACTGAGAGGGAATAAAAAAATAAACTGACGGAAAACTGCCGACTCCCCGGCCGCGCCTGTCAAGTTTTCTCGCCCTTGTTTCTAAATATTTTTACTGTCCTCGTTCTGACTTTTCCATTTCGTGTCGTGTTCTCCCTTTCCTTCCCTTTTCCCCAATGGCCGCGGGACAAGGGCGAGGGTGAGCCAGTTTCCTTCCTCGAAAAAAGGTGAAAACTTTCGTGTTGCCCGCCCGTCCATGGCTCCCTCACTCAGCAAGGAGCCCCAGTCCCCTCACAATCCCGCTAACGCATTCACTCCGCGCCTCCATGCCTAAAGGTTTCCTCCTCTTCGATATTCATGATACATTGTTCTTTTGCGTCTTCCTTTCTGCCAGACACCATTCAACCCTCCAGAACTTTATGGTCTTAAACCTCCAATACGCACACACTTTTCCTTCTTTTCTCTTTTTCCTCCTCTTTCTCACATCCCCTCCGCCCTATACTCCACAGCTTTACAATGCACATGAGCCTCAAATCTCTTCCACTCCCTACCTTCTCACCCCAACACATTCCAAAGAATCGGGTAATGAACAGCCCCCCTGGCCGTGACCCCGGAGGAGAATGAGTGCAAAATTTACCACCGCAATGGAAGCGCCGGCAATTATAAGCCAATAGAGCGAGGACGGGAGACGCCCCACGCTGCGCCCGTGACACAAATAACCGAGGATAACTGGGAAGCGTTCATGTCTTCTTCTGCTAGTCCACATATCTTTCAGTTTAGTTTGGAGTGAACGTTTCCTGCGTTGTTAGGCTTCCCAACCTTCAAGCATTAGGTGTCTCATCAAGTGAATGCCAAGGTGCTTGAGGTGCGTCCTAAATACTCTCTTGCTTATCTCCAAGGCTGATCTTATTGCAGTTCATTAATTTTATTTAAAGGAATACTTGATGCTACCAGTTTTCTGATACATTGTAGAACGCTATGATTATGTTATTACTATGTAACAATATAACTGAATTTTTATCGTAAAATACATTTCTTGAGTCGAGGCATTCTATTTCTTAACGCCTTATAAAAGTAAGGTTGGGAGCACACGCTACTGCTGCTCGTGGCCGCGGTGTGATGCCGTGTAGAAGGTACAAAAACGGATTAACCTTAACCTTAAAATGTCTGAGCGATTGAATTACAGAACTTTAAATAATTTTGGAATGCAGTTTATCCACTGACTGTTTACCATTATATAAATAAGGCTTCAAGTTACCGACCCACAGTTTAAAAGCAGTTGTTTTATTTTGGTTATTTCATATGAAGTGAAATAATGAAAGTAACAGTAATAAACACAACACTCGATTCTGTGAGCTAGACAGATTAAAATGGGAATGATCATGGACTATCTGAACATTCTTTGTTGTCTTAAGAGATTCACAATTGAGTCACCATCTAGACAAGGGGATAATAAGCATGTCAGCTTGTGAGTCTTATAGCAGACCGCTACTAACACCTTGCCAAATCTATAATTACCCACCTCCGAGGAGGGCGATGGGCGATGTTTTCATCGCTGTCCGTGTGGCTGTCCGTCTGTCCGTTGCCAAATTGTCTCATAAGGGAAATGGCATAAAATAACTAAAGTAACATGAGAACATCCTTAGGTCTCTAAATTATTAACTTAAAAGGAAATTCCAAGGAAGGAAACTGTCTGAATGATAGCAAAACTTTGATTAAAACTGACTGACCGAATGACTTAGAGTAGCCATATTGATAACAAAAAACATCCGCCAGTGTTTTGATGGCAGCCCACGAGTGGTTCCAGCGAGTGCCAGTGCAGCGGTAAGGTGGTTCGGCATAGACCAAATGGCGTCTAGGTCATACGCTTGGCCGTTCTGAGCCTACTATTTATGTGCGAAATATTTCAATTGTACATAATTTATACACAAGGGAGCGAGGTACTTCATATTATTGAAAAAAAGATGTTTTACCATTTCGACCGTAACACATTTTTGAAATCTCTCTTAACGGATACACGAGTTTGCTCGGGTAGAGATAAGGAAACAGATTTTCTATGAACTATTTTGACAAGAAGCTCTAAAATGAGGAGATTGAATATTTCTGCTGAGATAAAAAAAGTATAAAAAGTTTTCTATTGAATGAGGGTATATTAACCCCGAGAAATATAGTCAGTTAAGAAAGTACGGGTCTAACATAAGTATTAATTTCCAGTTTGATAACGACTAATTCTTGGGTCCTAGGGATGTGATATCACTGAGGATTTCAAAGAGGTAAGAAGACATTTGTCTAAGCCTCGCCCGCCACATTGCGATGACAACAGAGTACGTAACTGAGCCGTAAAGTTAACGAGATGAATTACTTATTGATTTTCCTATGTTACAAAGACACCATGGGAGAGCTCTTCATCGATTTCGTTATTATTATTCTTTACGAGAGAGAACACTGCAAAAGCGGCGTCATCGTGGCGGCACCGTCCACATTCCTGAACAAATATGCTCATTTCCTTTCTTCGCTATAAATTCTCGAAAATTTAATTTTGGTCACGAGTGTCACGTTTGTTATACTAGGGAGAGGGAATGACACCCCTGTCCCGTATGCCCTCACAAGTCAGTCTTTTCATCTGAAAGAGAAAGAGCAAGGGTTGAAAATATAAATCAAAATAAAATGCTTTGAATAAGTTTTGTCATGGGAAAAAGAGCGAAAACAAGAGACCTACAACAAGACCAAAAAAAAGAATAATTAAGTGAGAGCAAACAAACCCTTGGGAAGTTTACGGTGCTCAAGTTTGCTGAGTTAGAACAAAAAGTTGATGTCGGGTTGCCATTTTCGTCCTACGTGCCGCAGTTGAACTTATTTTTGTATGCTTGCTTAAAATAATATTTCCGACGCGAGCTTTTGAATGAACAACAATAACAAACACAGCCACGTGTGGACAATGTGCCCCTTTTTATATGGTCGTGTTGTGCCAGTGAATGGCATATTCTAGCTTTGTTTATATATTCATACACGTATGCAAGTTCATTCTGAAGAATTTGAACATGTTTACCAAAATATATTTACCAGATGTAAGTTAAAAGCAGTAAAACACACAGGCACTTTTAAGTTAATGGGAACAGTAAAGTTGAAATAACGGAAGGGGAAAGCTAAAAGAAAATAGAACCACATTAAGTAATATTTTATAGGTGCCTCCGGTGACCGTCATGTGAGGGAGAATTTAGTCTCCAGGGCGGGAGGGGGGGCAGCCTTCCCTACACTTCAAAGGGGTTTACCCGGGCGGCCCTGCGGGAGGCTGGGGAGGCTCGATAAATTTTCCAGTCTGATGGAGCAGCTCAGACACCTTCGCCCCGCCGCGATAGCCGGGCTGTCATTCCCGAGTGAAAAATATGTACGTGTAGCCCATTATGTGCCACTAGTGAGGCGGAAACGTACACGTGAGTCCAGCGCCTGCGAGTGAGGGGAAAACCTTGTCGCCGCGACGCTGTACTGCTCCTGTGCCACTGTTGTTACAGGTTGATCATACCATAGCCAGAAAACAAACCACAGCTGTGGCGCACGCTGCCATCTCCTCTACACGGAGGTTAAAAGTGTGAGGCTCACCCTGCCTCTCACCCAACCTCATCTCGGTAGGGAAATGACTGCGTCTTTAATCGAGCCTCGGCACAGGTTCCATGACATATAGATCATTATAATACGACGACAACGACGACGACAGCAAAAAACAACAAAAACAGCAACAACAAAAACGGCAACGACAGCAACAACATTTTCCACTACCACTACTACAACTACTACCACTACTGCCAATACTACTACTACTACTACTACTACTACTACTACTGCTACTACTACTGCTACTACTACTACTACTACTACTACTACTACTACTACTATTCCTACTACTGTTTAGACCTGGTGATCCATCATTACACGAGTCACAGTTTCTCCAGAAAGTGGTGCACAAGGCTGCCTGTTGCTGCGTATAAGGGACTTAGCAGGTCAGGGTGAGGACCGCCGAGCCCTTAATGAAACACCTGATGAAGATCGTTGGGCGGGCTGGTGCAGTGACCAAGGAAGGCCTAACTTAGACACGCCACGCTTACCCTGACAAACAATCCCGTAAATTCTCTTACCCCAGTCTTCATTGTCTTTTAGCAATGATAACACAAACAATATTTCGTAGAGTAATATATATCTTTCTTATTTCACATGAACTCTGCTTCCAGTTTATTCTATAAGCTCATTTAAAAAATAAACATCTTTTTCATCAACTAAAAATATCACATGACGTTGGTATTTGACTTTTGTAAATGTTGGGGTTTTGTTTTGTTGATTGTATGGCATCCCAAGTGTGTTTGTCATCATGTGACTGCATGTATATGAATTGTGAATGTTAGAAAACACTTCTTTAGGGAAAAAAGTTTTGTAAAGTAAAAAAAAACTGTTGCAATTCATTATCACTGTAACAATTATTTCTCAACAAACTTGCGTCAGTGCAAAGCTGTAATGAGCTTTTAATGCTTGACGCTTCTGTTTCATAAAAAAAAAAATAGTAGTAGTGTCACAGCCATCACAAAAATAACTTGAAAAAATGTTGGTCACTTAGTAGCGAATAATCCGGGTTTAAATATTGTATGTGAGTGGGTGGTGGTGGTGGAAGGGGGGGGGGGGGGGTGCAGACAACTTGACTGTCCCGAACATGAGCACTGATGGATAAGTAATGTTGAGTGTCCGGCACAGATTGCCGATGGAAAGAAAAATATATTGGTCCTTATACAGCGCTAGCAGGTACTTTTATAATTCAAACATGATCTCACTGTTATAAAAAAGATTCATCATCATTAACTTTATGTAAAACACATATCATCAGCATAAGCCTAAGCAACGTTTATTGTTTTTTCAATCGGTTGGTTGTACGTGCTCCTGCTTGACCGACGCCTGATAATTTGTTTATTTGTCTCGTCAAAGAGCCCGTTCAGGGATAACCTCGCTAAAAACGGTGGCTTTATTAACGAGGATAATGTAGCAGCCTTGGGACTCATTTAAGTGGTGGATTACTGAGCACACGTGCACACACACCGCGGCCGCTCCCGCACAGCTCCTGATTGTTATCTTTACCCTAACGATCTGAGACACAAAAAATATCGTCGTGGATTATCCCTTGTGTTAAAAAGAAGACGAGATAGGATATATTCTGACATAAATGAGATCTTTTTCCTACAAAACATGGGGTCACTGAAATTGGTGTTCTGAGGGAGTTTACTGAGCATAAAAGTCATGTGACAAAAGAGGTGACTGCATCTTTATGGGGTGTTGTCGGGGCAAGGACGGAGAACGATGAGGGCAAGACCGTGATCCTGATAGAATGAGACGTAGAGGCTTAAATGCCACGTCATAATGTGAAGAGGAAGAGGGAAAGGGAACGGTTGAGAACACACAGGGGGAGAGCAGAGGACGATAAGCTTGTACGGAACACCTGGTCGTGACGTACTGCACCTTTTAGGAACCAGCCAGCTTCGAGACACCTCCTCTTTGCCAGCCACTTATCACGATGGCTGTAAAGTGTACACTCGCCGAAGTCCACTGGGCTGAGTAGCAGAAAATTAATACTTCAAGCTAATCGCCGTCAGGTCGTCATCGTGTCGCTCCAAATGGAAATGAGAGTAAATAGTTTGTTCTGCATAATTGAGGTGAGGGTTCTCGGAGACGGAGTGGCACGTGAACAAAACTGAGGCTCATTAATAATTTGATGTTTGTTAATTTGTGTGAATGCAGGACGCGTTCGTGGAAGGTCGCCTGCCTGCGTGCGTAAGGTGAGGGTGACGGTGAGGACAACGGTGTAGGGATCAATGGAAATGGTAAGGACAGAATATTCGCTGATACTAATGTTGTTCATGATGGCAAAACATTGATGATGATGATGATGATGATGATGATGATGATGAAGACCCTGAAGTTGATAATGAAGATAACCCTTTCAAAAACACTGATATTAATGATAATGATAACAATAATAATAATAATAATAATAATAATAATAATAATAATAATAATAATACCGCTGCTAATTATGATGAAAATGATAATGTTCGGTAACTTCCTCAAATTAATTAAGGAAGCAAGAAAGAAAACAATAAACAGCCCTAGACCCCCAACATGGCCAGCGAAAGGTGACCCAAAACTTGCGAACCGGGTCAAAGGAAGGGCAGGGGAAGGTCGCGGGGGAAAAGGGGGTCACGCATTCCCTCACCCACGACTGTCATCCTCGGCAGCGTGTTAGCCAGGGCGTCGCCGCATCCCTCACCACCGGGCGCCGCGGATTCTCTCCCTCAGCCAGGATTAGAAATTTCTGCCACGGAAATCATGTTGAATCGAGGCCACAACTTTTCTTTAGGAGCGGAAGTGAAGTCGTGGCTTTCCGGGAGAAGGAGCGAGGAAAAATATTACAACTCTTTCTTTACCGGTGCATGAGGAAACTCGATTATGTGTGTGTGTGTGTGTGTGTGTGTGTGTGTGTGTGTGTGTGTGTGTGTGTGTGTGTGTGTGTGTGTGTGTGTGTGTGTGTGTGTGTGTGTGTGTATTATTTTTTTTAGTCGCGTCAATTTGATATGTCATAGATAACAGACAGGTTGATAGGATGAAGGAAACAGGGAGGGCAGGATGAAGGGTGGGATGCAAGAATGTCGCAGAAAAGACAGAGGGAGGATAGAGGCCGGGGAGATAGAGAGAGGTTTGACTTACAGATAAATAAGAAGAACCTCTCGCATAGCAAACCGCCACAGTGTCTCTCTTCTCTCTGTCCCTCCTCCTCCTCCTCCTCCTCCTCCTCTGCACACCGTCTTTCTGCGATATCTTGCCTTTCATCTTTCTTATTTCTTACATTATACCCCAATCTCCTTTTCCCGCTCGTATTACTAGATTTCTTCGTGGCTTCTTTCTTCTCATCCCTCCATTATTTTCCTCTCTTCTCTCCTCTCCTCTCCTCTCCCCTCCATCCTCTCCTCTCCTCTCCTCTCCTCTCCCCTCCCCTCTCCTCTCCCCTCCATCCTCTCCTCTCCTCTCCTCTCCTCTCCTCTCCCCTCTCCTCTCCTCTCCTCTCCCCTCCCCTCCATCCTCTCCTCTCCTTTCTTCTCTCCTCTCTTCTCCTCCTCCTCCACTCGTTCAGCTCCTCCTCGGCTAATGGACGCGTCACTCACCCTTCGGCTGGTGCATCTCACACTCCATGAGACGGTCCTGCTTCCCTTAATCTCGTTGTAATTCACTTATACTTCGCTGAGGAGGTTTCTATTTCGGAACTTGCCCCTAAGTATCCCAACTCCCACGTTCTGCTGCCTCTGTTATTGCCGCTATTGCTGTTTTAACTGCTACTGTTACTGCTTCTACTCCTGCTACTACTGCTATGAGTCCTTCATTTACCCTTGCTATTACTCCTATTACTACTACTATTACTTGTACTACTACTTCTACTTCTACTTCCATTACTACTACTACAAACGCTAAAGATAACAGCGTACTAGAAAATAATAATAATCACGTTTTTTCATTATATATTTTTTAAGAAGCCTTCAAAATTCAGGCATTGCAATAGTAAAAAGAAGCACACGTACATACACACAAAGACAAGTGGAAAAGTGAGCGCACCATAACTGGAGGCCATAGATAATAACCGACACTTATACCGAGAACACTAAGCGCACGGCAATAACAATAACTCGCTTTCAACGTAACTGTTATCCCCCGAAGCTGCCCCTCAAGGCATGCCACAACTGCCTTCATTACGCCGCGCAAGACTCCGAGGCAGCCACAGCTTTAGATTAACGGCGCCATTACCGTAACACCAACACTCGGACTGCCTACAGATTCGCGGGAGGGGAAAGTATCATGCGTTTAATATTATGGACGTTCGCTGAGCACGCAAACAATACTTCAACATTCAGACTACTCTCAACAATTACACAGTTAGTTTACAGTCAATTAAGCTCTGTGTGGCGGCATTCACCTTATAACTCCCAGTGGTCAGTAACTTCATCAGCAAATCTCCTGAGTGTTGGAGGCAACGGGTGTGGGGGAACAAGCCAGCGAGAGTGAACGGAGGAATATAAGGTGAAGCTGTAAATGCAGAGGCAGCAATGTGAGGAATGCACTGTTGTGCCCCTTGTGATACTGGGGAAATGCATTTGAGTGGAAGGGCTCTGGCAGGCCCTCGCTCGCTTCCCGTGGCCAAAAATAGCCTGGACACGTGTATTTGCCTCCCGGGATGAAAGATGCATTTCATGGATGCTGTTTGGACGGACGTCGAGTCCATTTCACTGATATCGTATTTTATTCAGAGCCTCCTTTGCGTTGCGAGTGGTCGGCGAAAACATCGTATTGTAATGGAGACGCGGGGTTTGCGGCAAATACATATGCCAAATACATGTATCCCTGTTTTTGTGTCAGGACCAGACTCAGACTTCGAAGACAAACGCACCGAATGGCAGTCTGGCGTGAGCGGGAAAGAGAAAGAAAAGCGTGGCAGCCTGGAACGCAACTCTGCCGCGCGGAACACTATACACGTCGGGCTGGCAGGAGTGAGTCTTGGCCGTTTGCTTCCCGGCTTACTACCGTGTTTGGCGACTTAATTAATATGCAGCCATAGTGACAGCATCTCTACAACAAGCACCTCCTGTCCTTGTAATACTATTTTATGTCGCTTGTCAGTCGTTGGTGATTTACTATCGCAGTACAGCTACGCTTTAAGTTATTTATTATCTGTCTTACTTCCAATTTTTATGAGGAGGGCACTAAACGATGCGGATTTCCTGACTTAGTGACTAATCCAAGGCTTTGTAAGATTAACACAGTCGTGTTTTCTTTTATTCAGCCGTAATTATGATTTGAAAACGGGACGTGATTATCATCCAGTGGAGGTAGAATGATATGCCGCGCACAATAATGTTCGAAGCTTTACAATTTTTCTGACTAACTCGAATGCACTTCGTTACATTTTCTAACCATCATGAAAAAAATAATCTGAAAAACGGAGACTTTTCCCTACCTAACGGGCACACTCGGAGGAAAGGCACGCCATCCACGTCGACGAGCTCTGTCAATGGAAAAGCTGTTTCTAGATCCATTATTCTTTATCTTCAATCCGCCAGGCCGCCCTCCTCACTATCGCACAAACGCACACACCCATTCATCACCGCCTCCCCCCCTCCCCCCCACAACCCCCCACACGCGCATCTTCTCCCTTACGTGGATTGCCTTCTGAGTAATTTCCAATTTCCAGGAGTAAGATGACTTTCAAATTACTCTGGATGCGTGTACCTATTTCTCTTCTCTACTTCCCGAAGGGTATTTTAACACGGTTATATTATATTAGGAACAAGCATGAAAAAAGGAACACACGTGGAAAGGAGAAAAAACGTAAATAAAAAGACGAAAACGGGAGACTGAGCTAAACAAAGAAAGAAGGAATAAAAGGGGAGGTTTAGAAGGGTGGTGGGAGGTGAGGTGGAAATCTAATTTTGCGCTGGAGGAGCTATTTTGGTACAATGAAACACACACACACACACACACACACACACACACACACACACACACACACACACACATACACACACGCTGAGGTTCGAGTCGCACTCAGGCCACTAAATGTTTTTGACTGACTGGAGCAGTTACTGTCTCCCTTGAGCAATGATGGGCATGTGTTGTGTTTGAGGTTCCAGCAGTATCCATTAATCTGTCTTTCATGGGTACTGGCTGGTGATCACGAATCCAGCATGTGATCAGGCTATGGGGGAGGTGGTGGCTAAATGGTCGGCGTGCGGGAGTGGTGAGTCCGGGGACTAGGTTCAAGTCCCACCGATGCACGCTGACAATAAATTTTCAACCAGTGCCAAGTGGCAGAAGATTACCCACATGCTGCCCAGATCATCTCAACCCTAACTTCACCGACTTCGCTCAAGAGGAAAACCGGGGGGCAGCATGGACCAAGCAAGAGTTATACATCACGGCAGCCACTTTTTTTTTTTTTTTACATTCCCGCCGATAGCGCCGGTAGGCTTTCTTCTGGGGCCAGATGGTCGGCCCAAGCCCGTCGTGGCGCAGGCAATTTTTATAGTGGCGCCAGTTATGCGTGGCTCATGCTGCCCCCCGGAACTCAGTCTTGATTCACAGGACGGTTTCTTCTAGAGTCCGGGTTGATGGGTGGTCTTCTGGACAGCATGTGGGTAGTCTTAGGCCACTCGGCGGTGACTGAAAAATTCCAGGTGGTAGCGTGGGGATTCAAACCGACATTGTCCATGGCGTGGTGAATGTGAGCCCAGCACGTTAACCACTCAGCCACCGTCCTGTAGATAAAATATGCCTGCACCACTATTTTAATGGGTGGTATCGACCATGAGACCCTTCAAGAAAGCCTACCGACGTTATAGGCAGCACTTAAAAAAAAAGTTGAATAGCAAACTCTCTCTCTCTCTCTCTCTCTCTCTCTCTCTCTCTCTCTCTCTCTCTCTCACACACACATTCTTCGATCCTTCCCTGCATAATCCGAAGCTCCGCCAAGTAAGGTAAGGTAAGGTGCAGCCCCACTCACCTATTTACCTGCTCACCTGCCCGCCCCTCGCCCCACCCCGCCATGCACGCACGGGCCGCCGTTACCCTGCTTCTTATCCTCATCACAATGCGAAACAAATGGCGGCAAACAAGGCTAAACCAGAACAAGCGGCCGTAATGTGGCTAATGATGAGGAACGAGGATTAGGAGGGATTTTGGAAGGTGTTTGAGGGTAATTAGTCAACACGCACTACAATTACTAATCCCGCCTCTTTACCCCTCCCTCTCTTTCCTCTTCTTTCTTTCTCTCCTTCCTCCTCCTTGGCCTCCTCTCATGCCGCCTCGTCCTCCTCGTCTCGCGTTGGTGGTTTGTTGTCTGTTATTAGAACGCTTTGTCCGGCCTAATCTGCGGCCCCAACTGTTATCTGTAAATGAACCGGATTAACTAGACAATGGTTTCCTTCACGCGCTTGTTACGAGCTTTTTGTTTCATATTGCTATTATGCGCTTCGTTTACCTCTCTCTCTCTCTCTCTCTCTCTCTCTCTCTCTCTCTCTCTCTCTCTCTCTCTCTCTCTCTCTCTCTCTCTCTCTCTCTCTCTCTCTGTGTGTGTGTGTGTGTGTGTGTGTGTGTGTGTGTGTGTGTGTGTTCCCAGGCGCTGCTCGCTCCTTGTTTGTATGTTATGTCTTTTTTTTTTTTCTCATTAGCGGTAATCTGTAAATGCCTTGCCTGGCGCCTTGTTTTGCGCGGATTCCTTGAGTCCATTTATTACACGCCTTTCTTTTTTTTTTTCTTGCGTGTTTTCTCTTTCTTTCTTTCTTTCACTTTTTTTCCTTTCCTTTCTTCCTTCTTTCCTTCCTTCTTCCCTTCCTTCCTTCCTTCTTCTCTTTTTTTCTTCCTTGCGCTCTCTCTTTCTCTCTTTCCTTCTTTCTTTCTTTCTTTCTTCCTTGTTTTCTTTCTTTTTTCTTTATTTTCTTTCCCTGTCGTGTGTGTGTGTGTGTGTGTGTGTGTGTGTGTGTGTGTGTGTGTGTGTGTGTGTGTGTGTGTGTGTGTGTGTGTTTGCTCATTTCTTGTTGACGCTATACTTCTTTTTTTGTATGTATAACTAGCGACGTCTCCTTTCATTTTACGAGGATATTTCTTTTCTTGTCTTTACCCTTTTTTTCCGCGCGTCTGTTCCTCAGTAGCGCTCTTTCTTTTTCCATTCTTTTATGTTCCTGCTTTCTTTGTTCGTGATCCTTTCTCTCATTCCTGTCATTTCATTCCTTACTGGTGTTCTTCTCTTTCGTCTGCTTGGTTGCCTGTCTCCCTGTCTTGTCTGTCTACTTAAACTCATTTCTACCACTTCCATCTTTTCTTCATTCCCCTCCTCTCTAATATTTGTTATCCTTTCTCTCGTTCCTTTCCTTCCATTCCTTACTTCTGCTTCTCTCTTCGTCTGCTTCTTTGCCTGTCTCCCTGTCTTCTCTGTCTACTCAAACTCACTTTTACCACTTTCTTTTCTTTCTTCATTCACGTCTTCTCTTTTTTTTCCCTCTTTCAGACTCTCCCTGCTTCCGTACCAGCCTATTCATTCTACGAACTTCATCCAATCTCCATTTTGCTTTCACCTTAACGCCGCCTCCTCCATCAGCCGCCTCGTTTTTCATTTTCTTCCCTTCCTTTTTCTACGTCTCTCTCTCTCTCTCTCTCTCTCTCTCTCTCTCTCTCTCTCTCTCTCTCTCTCTCTCTCTCTCTCTCTCTCTCTCTCTCTCTCTCTCTCTCTCTCTCTCTCTCTCTCTCTCTCTCTCTCTCTCTCTCTCTCTCTCTCAAATCCTTCAGTCCTCGTCCTCGTCCTCCTCCTCCTCTTTCTCCTTCCTCTCGACTCCTTAAGTACCCTTCCAGCTCTTTTCCTTTATGTATCCTGTCTCCATCCATCTTTCGCTTTTTCTTTCTTCTTACTCACGCTTCCCTTTTACCTCCTCCAGTTTCACTCCATTTTTTCTCCGGCCAAGTTTCGTTTCCCCGTTTCATTCCTCCGTTTCCTCTCTCTCTTTGTCCTTTTCCTTCCTTCGTCCTTCGGTCTTTCTTTATTATCCTCATAAATTGTGTTGGTTTTCCCAGGAATTCCTCATTTTTTCTGCTTTTATCACCGCCATCATAGTTTTTTTCCCTCCTTGCTTTCTTTCTTTCCTCTTTTCTAGCAACTTTTATGGTCCTCCTCATTTCTTTTATCACCTAATCCGCTCCCTGTTTTTTCTTCTTACTTCTTTCTGTCTTTCTAGCCTCCAAGCCCCTTTTTCTTCTGCCTCCTCGTCTCATTAGTGTTGTTTTTCCTATTCACCTTTCCTTTCTTCCATCTCCTGCCTGAGGGATTGTTTTTCTTTGCCCACCACTTGCTTTATCTCAATCAGCTCCCGTGCGTCCCCCCCACCCCCTCCTCCCGCGCGTCCCTTCCTCCCTTCTCACCCTTCGCCCGCATCTCACTTTTTCCCTCTTCACTCCCTCTCCTTCCTACAACGATTTCAACATCAAAGGACTAACTCTAACAACTCTCTGTGACTTCCTCATTCTAAATTATCATCATCACAGCTTCCTCCCCCTCTTCTTCTTCTTCTTCTTTTTCTTCTTATTATTATTATAAGTATTATTTTTCTTCTTCTTCTTCTTCTTCTTCTTCTTCTTCTTCTTCTTCTTCTTCTTTTTCCTCATCCTCCTTCTCCTCCACAAGCTCAGCAATGTTGATCACTCCAATCTCTTCACGCCACAAACAAACCCGAGGACAAGAAGCAGCGGAAAAACACTTCAAGCAAAGCGATGCAATACCGTCATCGGCAGGAGTTATTTCTCGAATAGAGTTGTTCGCCACTGGAACAACCTTCTTGCAGAAGTGGTTAGCGTAGAGACAATCAACTCTTTCAAGAAACGCATTGAACTGAACGTATCCAAAAGTAGGTACACAAGTGCTTTAATCCTTCCTTGCAGGCCACTCCTATGGCTAACGGATTGATTAAATCACTGAAAGCAGGCAGCAGGCTTTCTGCTGCCTGCTAGTCCATGTTTCCATGTTTCCTCCTCCTCCTCCTCCTCCTCCTCCTCCTCCTCCTCCTCCTCCTCCTCCTCTCGCCTTTCACTATTTTTGCACCCTTGTCCTCCGTCTCGTCATGGTCTTCATAATGTTTTTCGAAGTCGTTGTTTTTTTCTTTTCCTTTTTTCCTACGTTTTTTTTTCTTTTTCATGCTCGTG